>NC_091557.1:32014039-32021539 GCF_042767895.1 Penaeus vannamei
CCCTAATAAGAGTATTATGCCTTGATATGGTATTCCATACGACTATAAATACTGTTATGGAATTTATAACTACGTAGAATAGATTCAAGTGAATTCCTGAGTGTATAGGTGGCAAATAAAAAACAAAAACATATGAAAAGAATATCTCTATAAATGAACAAGTGATAAACAAAGTAAATGGAAGATAAATAAAAGAGAATTCGCGAGTGCATAAATGGTTCACTAAACAGGGCAGATCTTAGAGAAAAGTTCTTGACACTTTGGGACCTTTGACTCCGTGTTCACATCGCGTTCGAAATTTCTTTTGTTTTGTCTTCCTTGTCTTCAGGAATAAAATTCGGCTTTAGAGATTCCCAGAGCGTATTTTTTCCCTCTCTCTCTCTTTCTTTCTTTTCAATGACAGATTACGTTTGGTTTTACATTCAATGCGCCACGGCATTACTGATGACAGTGACGGATGGTGTAATTACATGGACGGTATTGATGTATAATGGCAGGAAAATAAATAAGGAAAATAGAAGAATAGAAGAAAAGATTGCTTTTGCAACAACTCATCACCAAGGCCACGGGAACAAATGAAACAAAGGAACAACAAAGTTGGTATGACTAGTTACCAAAAGTACTTTTTCTTATCGGAGGCCCTCGACCCCCCCTAAGTCTTACCCTCCCCTCCGGACCCCCACCCCTTCCCTCCCTCCAGTCCTCTCCTACGTCGAGTCTACTCCAGCCACTGAATGAGTCGCCAGTTCCCTCGCTTGGTCAGTCGTGCGGATTCGCCTGGTAAATTCAGCTAAAACTATGCGAGCCAACTCTCTCCCCCTCCCCTCCTCTCCGCCCCCCTCCTCCTCCTCTTTCTTCTTCTTCTCCACCTCCGCCTCCTCCTCCTCTCCTTCTCCCCCTCTTCCTCCTCCTCATCCTCTCTCCTCCTCATCCTTTCTCGCCTCTTCCCCCTCCTCCTCCTCTTATCGCCCCTTCCCCCTTCTCCTCCTCTTATCTCCTCATCCTTTCTCGCCTCTTCCTCCTACCCCTCCTCCTCCTACGCCCGCCCCTCCTCCTCCTCCTCCTCCTCCTCCACCACCACCACCACCACTACCACCACCCCCTTGTGTCTCCTTTTCGGTATCTGAATTGAGTATTTCGGTTTACTCCGTTCTTTTTTATTTTGGGTGGAGGTGGATCTGAAATGTTGAAGAGACCGATGATATGATTTTTTTTTTTTTTTTTTTTTTTACTATTCTATCTGTTTTACTCTCTGTCTGTCTATCTCCTCCCTCTTTTATATCATTCGTATTGTCACGTCACGATTCCCTGACCAAGACAGTCATATCTCGAGTGCGCAATAGGGTCGAACACGCCCTTAAACAAGTACGGGATGTCGACCTTCTGGCTTACGCGCTAAAACAGCCGTTCGTAGATAGACCAATTTGCAAAACAAGGAGACGAGATACACGAAAGTAAAGTCTGTTTGGCAAAAGGAACATCCAAATGCAAGATTCATAAGTATGTGTGTACGTGAAAGAGGGAAAGTGGCTCCAAGAATGCATGTATGTATATAGGCATAGACAGAAAGAGAGATGGAAAAAAGAGAGAAAAAAAGAGGAAAAAGGTAAGAGTTCGACGCAGAAAGAGGTGAGAGTGACTAGGTGTCGAGGTTGAAGGAAATCAATTTGACTCGGTTTTTTTCTTTCTGTGTCGCGCTAGAGTAAGTGGGCCGATTTTCCTCTTTTTTTCCCTCCCTCTTACTTCGGTCTTGTTCCCTCTTACGAAGACCGCAGCGGAGCAAGGCGTGGCACAAACGTTGATTCGAGTGTATTGTTCATTCGTCACAGGAAGCGTTGTCTCTCGTGCTTCATTTATAGGCAGTGTTGCTTTCGCTTGCACCTGTATCTTTCTCTCTCTCTCTCTCTCTCTTTCCCTTCCTCTCTCTGCTTTCGCTTGAACATCTCTCTCTCTCTCTCTCTCTCTCTCTCTCTCTCTCTCTCTCTCTCTCTCTCTCTCTCTCTCTCTCTCTTAATCTCTCTGCTTCCGCTTGAACCTCTCTCTCTCTCTCTCTCTCTCTCTCTCTCTCTCTCTCTCTCTCTCTCTCTCTCTCTCTCTCTCTCTCTCTCTCTCTCTCTCTCTCTCTCTCTCTCTCTCTCGCTCTTTCTGATAGTCCGCTACTTTTCGTATTACTGATATATCCTTCAAATCGGATAATTTTATTATAATGAAATAAGGAATAAAAATACTACTCCCTTACAACACAAATAAAATGATGTGACGCCGACTGAATGCATTTATTGTTGCTGGAACGCAGGAAAATGGCAGCTTAATGAGATGTGAACACTTTGATCACGTCTACAGATTTTGGATAATGACAGTAAAAGTGAAGAGAACGGCAAAAAAAGAAAAAAAATCGAACACCCACGCCCAACTGAACTGTATGCATCAGGTTTGTAATTTTGCGGTTATTTTCCTTTTTTTCTGTTTCTCTTCATACGTCTCTGGTAGAACTTGTTTTGAGAAAAAAAAAAAAGAAAAAAATGTAGAAAGTAATCGGACATAATCTAAGATTCTAATTCAATATATAAGAAAAAGTAACTGGAATTGTACATGCGTATACGTAACTAGAAAAAAGTAATCCAAAAAACAGTAACAACAACGCCGACGACAATGACATCAATAACATCAGTAACATCAATAACATAAGTAAAAAAAATAACATCAATAGCATAACTAACAAAAATAACATCAATAACATAAGTAACAAAAATAACATCAATAACACAAGTAACAAAAATAACATCAATAACATAAGTAACCAAAATAACATCAATAACATAAGTAACAAAAATAACATCAATACGAACACAAAAAAGCACACAAAAGCTACCCGCATCACAAAGGCAGCCCCTCCCAGAATGCACCCACCCGCGTGCAACCGGCGCAAATGAGGCTGTGTGGGGTAATTACTCAACCACCCTTGTAAATAGCGGCGAACAACCCACATCATTCACCCGAGACAAGGGAATCATTGTCACGCCCACGCTGCTGCCGCCCTCACCCCGCGCGTGAGAGGTTTAGCCTGTGCGCGTGCGTGCGAGTGAGCGTGTTTGTAAGCGTGTGTGTGTGAATGTGTGCTTATGAGTATGTGCATGTGTGATTGTGTGATTGTGTGCTTGTAAGTGTGTGTGTGTTCCTGTATCTATGTATGTATGTATGTCTCTCTCTCTCTCTCTCTCTCTCTCTCTCTCTCTCTCTCTCTCTCTCTCTCTCTATATATATATATATATATATATATATATATATATATATATATATATATATGATTCTTGTTCTCTATGTATTTCTTCTTCACTTATATATATCAGTTTCTACACTATGCTATTTTTAGCGAAAATGTTAAGATAACACACACACACACACGCACGCACGCACGCAAGCAGTCACGCACACACACACACACACTATATATATATATATATATATATATATATATATATATATATATGATATATATATATATATATGATATATATATATATATAATTTAAAAGATCTTGATGTCTGTTATTCTTGACCGAGACAGAGAATCACTTTGACCTTTGGCAAATACTGTTAACCCGTCTTTATTTTACTTTCGCAATCCTCTACCTGCAGTTCACCAATAGTTTTCTCACAAAAAAAAAAAAAAAAAAAAATATATATATATATATATATATATATATATATATATATATATATATATATATATATATATAAAGATCCTGGACGGAGATAGATATCTTACCTTAGTATAGTCATGACGGGTGGGCTGCGGCGGCGCAGTCAGTGTATGGTGTCGTTCAACAGAGAGCGAGCAAAGAAGAGCTAAAGTCCCGAAGGTCCACTATGGCACGGTGACACTTAACGACCACAAGGAGGGTCGCTTACACACTGAGGTATAGGCAGGTACCGCACCTTTACAGAGGCTGACACACGACTGACTGGCTCTCGCGTGTGCCCCGGTCATCAGTTTCTCCACGTGCCACCCGCGCATGCGCGCAGCTGACGTCACTGTGCCAGGGCGGGACCATCTCTTTTCAGACACGCCCATTTACTTGAAGGGGGAGAAGAGGGGGGGGGGATGTATGACTGTCAACCTTCGGATGTCTGGTGTGCGCAAGGTGCGTGTTTGGTTACTTGATCTTGAACATAAAAAAAAATCATGAGTTATGGCTCAGAATTGCGGTGATATGTAAAAACGAATGATAATAATTACATTAAAAAGAAACCGAAGTCAAATTCACCGATACTGCATGGAATGTATCCAGAGTTTTCCTTCGACCTCGAGAAATGCAACAACTTTCACTCTTAGGCCGGCGCGGTTACGGTGGCGACGTCCCCTCCCCCCTCCCTCGCGGACAGGCGATTTCCAGCTCTGTTCTCTCCTACACTAAGATCGAAAGAGACTCACAAAACTCGTATCTCTTAAGGGAGCCTATCGTTTGTTTGTCGCGGGAAAATTGACACGAGCGCGCATAGAAAACGGGATCCTCCATCGAAAGTGACCTTGGTCGCATGTTTTGCTTCGCTCATGTTTTATTTTCAGAATTTCCTAAAGTATGCCGGGTTACTTTGGGTTAGAGGGGGTTGTGTGGGGACTGGGATCTATAGCGTTCCAATTTCCCCTTTCGTTTCCTTTTCCGGGGCTGTGGGAGTGTGACATCTGTGGTCCCGCGAGAGCTTTTTAGTTGTCGGTCTGTTCTTATTTTTACTTGTTGTGCAACTGCTCTTTGGCCTCTTTTGTCCAGCGTTTGTGCACGGAGAAGCGATTTATTTGTTTCGTGATGTTAAGAGTTTGGGGTTGTGTATATATATATATATATATATATATATATATATATATATATATATATATATATATATACACACACACACACACACACACACACACACACACACACACACACACACACACACACACACACACACACACACACATATACACACACACACACACACAATATGCAACCATCATCATGAAATCTGAGAAGGCGGGATGAACTTGCCTGAAATGAAACGAAACAGTTAGCTGATTTGAACTTTGGTCGAACTGAGTGAAATAGGATTGAACTCCACCAAACTTCAACATGTTTTCCAAGCTTCTGTCATCAGAGCCTCTTTTCAAAGGCTGTTTTCACGAACGGTTTCCAGTGCAACTTCAACAGTGCATTCACCCAACCAGAACTTGCGAAGCCTTGGTGTTCATATTACACACTCTATTCATCTTTTCGGTTCTTGCTTCTGCAAAATTTATACGCGCGGTTATGCATTAGAGGACACTCTGCTGTATTGATCATTTACACATTTGTTATGATTTTATTTTTGTTCAGAAATGGAGTCATCCTTCGATTTATTTCTATCCCAGGTATTGCAAATAGAGCGTGTTGCATCACTCCTATCAACGGCATTTATTGCGTAGCCTAATTGTAATTATATTTACTTTGTATATATCATGTTTTTGTTTGCCTAGTTACCAGTTAGTTTACTCATCAATCTTTCTTTGTTCTTAGGATTTATTTAACCTGAAGGTTTACAAAAGTGAGATATACATGTAAAAAAAAAAAAAAAGATCAGGAAAGTACGATACACAGACATTCTTGCGGCTTTTGCTTTAATTGTAGGTCAGGGCTGTTTCTTCGCCTTCATTGATGGCTTTTGGAAAAACTCAAAAGCGTATGAAGTCTACTTTCTTTGATAGAGGTACAATAATTTTGACGACATATTAAAGAAGAGGATCAAGCAGACCTACAAGATTATCTATGGCTGGAAAGAGATGTGAGTATCAGATATGTGATGAATATTATTTTAGTTTATAAAGGGCGTGTATGTATGAAATTAGTAAGGGCGTGACTGAAGCATTTAGTCGGGAAAATGATGAATTATTTTGATGCGTGTTTTTGTGGAACTGCTATAACCGGAGTCAACCATGTTAGTTTAAACCAGTTTATTTAAGATGCGGTTCAAGAATATCCCACATCGTAACTGAGAAGAGATTTGAGTATGTGGTGAATGTGAATATTACCTAGTCCTCTGAGGAGTACCAGAGCGTCTTAGCACATCGAATCGTTAGGCTGTAAATAATCCACCAAAGCATATTCTTTATTGTAACTCAAAATCAGTGTGGAAACGAATGTGGAAAGTATAGCTATAAAGAAGCAAGATTTCAGTGTAACCTTGTCCTTTTTAAAGACTATTGGGAAAACTTTTGTCATCATAGAGTATTGATATGTAAATTGGAAAAAAAAGTCATAATGAGCACGAGACCCTAACCGTTTCCGCAATTAACCCACAACCACTAATTGTTAACCACTAATTTGATTGACAAAACGAACTAGAGCTTGTTAGTATCGTGTGTACGCTCACCAAAGTCAGTGAATTTTTTAATCTTTCAGAAAAAAGCTGATAGAAATGTTCATCTGTATTAAAAAAAGGATGGTGCCAGTTATAATGATAATACTGTTTATATTAATAGGATGTAAGGATGTAATTATCGTCATAAAAATATCTGTAATAACGGTATTCCTCATAATGTACATAGTGATAAAGAGATGAAAGCATTGTATTACCGATTAAAATAATATGCTAATGATATTAACAATGATGACGATAATAAAGATAACTAATAAAAATGTAATAATAATGATATTATTATTAATAATAGTAATAATAATAATAATGATAATTAGAATAATGATTCTAAAGCAATAATGATAATGATTATAATAAAGAAAATAATGATAAGGATATTAATAAGAGATATGGCAATGATAATAGATAATGATAATAAATAATGATGATAACAGTAACTGTAATGATGGCAAAGATGGTAATTATAACAATGATAGATAAACTATATAACTGATAACGATGCTAATGATAGTAACGATAATGATAAAAAAAACAATATTAGCTATAATACTACCAGCCAAAATAATTATACTGTCGATAATAATAGTAACAGACATATGCGTTTATGTGTGTTAGTATGACTCCATACATGCGCACGCCTTATGAGCAACATGCAACAAAGAGAGCACGGCAGTAATGTGCGGTCTGCTGCCAAGAGAAGTGAACTCAATTTCCCACTCTCTGGTTTCATAATGACAGTGTTTACAGTTTGAAGGTCGTTCCTCATAAAATATTCGCAGTTGCAGTATCCATTGTCCTCAGGCTTTTAAAGGATTTAAGGAGATGCATGTTGCATGGTAGATGAAATACGAGGATTCCCATTTTTATCCACACTCACATGCATAAATACATGCATACATACATATATACACGCATGCATATATATATATATATATATATATATATATATATATATATATAAATATATATATATATATATATGTATATATATATACATATATATATATATATATACATACACATATATATGTATAAGTATATATTTTATTTATATATATGCATATATACATATATATGTATATATTTGTGTGTGCGTGTGTATAAGTG
>NC_091557.1:32029039-32031539 GCF_042767895.1 Penaeus vannamei
TCCTGTATGTTATTACTTCACGCTCGCAAAATGAACGACTGTCTGGCAATCGCTGATCCAAGATGTTAGTCCTCCAGGAGCGCGGTGGGGGGGGGGGGTAAGAGAGGGGATCACGGCCAGTGCCCCTGCCCCACCCTCGTGCCATGACATGCAGGTGACCTTCCTCCCCTTCCTCCTTGACCCTTCTTGACCCTCACATGTATTTTGTATTTATTTTCTCTTTATAAAAGGCTTTATCACCTTATTGCTTCTGTTAATTTGTGGAATAGGACTAGGCCGAAGAGACAACAGATAACGGCAATCAGCTGGGAGGGGAACATGGGTAAACACAAGAAGTAGGAAGTGAAAGAAACAAGGAAGACATCAGAATGAACGAAGCAAAGAACTTGAGAAGAAAATTAAACAGTACATAAGGATGAGGCAACACAGTGCAAAGGAGAAAATGTTCTTAATTGATCACGCGATGCTAGGATGCATAAGGAATTGCATTGCCATCCTGTTTGATGTTCATTTTGCATGATTTGCACTTAAAGTAAAATAAAGTGTAATTGACGTATAGAACACCGGGGCAGCATATTGTTGAAATGTTAAATTACTAAATATAGAACTGCAACTATCTCCAATTACCAGATACCAATCGTCTATTTTTAGAGAATAATACCTGTATTTACTGCATCTCTCCTTGCAGTCTCTCACGCACACGACCCTCCTCTCGCGCTTCCACTTGTGCGGAAATTCCCTTGTGCGGACCGGGCGGTGACAAATGGCAGTCACGGTGGTGATATAAGTCACGGACTCTCTGATATCATGTCATTGCCAGACACCTTTGTGGGTCGCCGTTACTCGTCTGTGATCCGTCTGCGCGTACATGGTCACGTGCGTTTATGTACACAGGAACGCACATAGGGTTTGTGTTTGAGCATGTGTGTGTATGGTCAGTGTTTTTTTTCTCTCTTTTTTGTGGAAAGTGACAAAGAATCGACACATACACCTAAGTACTTAAGTGTGCGTGTGCGTGTGCGTGTGTGTGTGTGTGTGTGTGTGTGTGTGTGTGTGTGTGTGTGTGTGTGTGTGTGTGTGTGCGCGCGCGCGCTTCTAAGGTTCCTGCTGTTGTTGTCTCTACCATCGAGCAGATATACAGCACCTCAATACCCTACGGAACAGCTCTGCAACAGGGTGCGAGCGCTAGAACTTCGATTTCGCAAACCGAAATCCAATGCTCATGGTCTCGTGAGATCCTTTTTGTATTCAATATTGCATTCATAATCACTATCCTTGTTCACGGGAACGCTGGAGTGTATCATGATTACACATATTTTACAAATTCACCGATCTCACCTTCTGCACTCGGCTGAGCAGCAAACGCGCAGGCGCTCTGGGCTTCTGTCGCTGCCAAGCGGAAAATTTTGCTGGATATTTGTGAATTTGTAAGTTATACTTTGGGGTTACGTTGAACCGTGTTGGGAATATGAATGATATATTGAATTCTCTCGTTAGTTCGAACTGTAAGTAGTGAAATAAAATTGGCTCTTTTACATTGCTTACTATACGTCCCAAGTTGTGTCCTATAACAAAGGTTTATGAAAAATGCCACGGAACATTAGCCTAATGGGCAATACTAGTTAAGAGAGCCGCATTACATATACCGAGGAAAGTATATTAGAATTATTTAGTGTTCGTACATGTCGAGGAAGTTAATAAAATTGTGGGGACCTCACTGGTTGTGCTTTAATTCAAATTCAAAGGTTGCCTCTCTAAGAGTCCACAAACCTCGAGTTTTCTGAAAAGTACGGCGAAATACCTCTAGGAAAGGGGGTCCGGGGGCTTGCCCCCGGCAAGGGGTTATGGAGGTATGCTTCGTTTGTACGGCGAAATACCCCCAGGAAAGGGTTAAGGAATACCTCAGGGAAGTGGGTCCGGGGGCTTGCCCCCGGTAGAGAAAATAGTCTAAGGAAGGGGTACCGGGTGCTTGTCCTCGGTAGGGAAATACACCAGGGAAGGGGGTCCGGGTTAGGTCAGGTTAAGAAATTTCGTCGGGATTTCGGCATCACTGACACCGGCACGGCGCATCTCGCAGTGGAGCTGGACTCTCGTTCGGATTTTACTTTTTTCACTTTTGATTCTACTATTTCTCCCGTGTGTATGCCCCCCCCCCTTTAACCCCCGATTGTCAAAGGGGGTAGGAAAAAAATAGGTGCGGTTGTCTTACTTAGAATTACCGCCTAATGATATATATATAATGTACTTGTAGTTATCTAGGAAAAATGCAAGCTACATATGTTCTATACAAACATGCACCTACATTTGAAAAAATACCTATACCTCTATAAATGCTTCAAATTCATAGATCGTATGAATTCTCCGACCCTATCCCTCCCCTTCCTCACCCTCACCCCCACATCTCCTCTCTCCCATTCGCCCACATTCCTCAAGCTCAGACTCACGCACTACGCCCACGACACGGGTTGGCGGACGTGGAAAACATCCCCTTCTCGCCACC
>NC_091557.1:32041539-32047858 GCF_042767895.1 Penaeus vannamei
TATATAGAATACAGATTTTTTCTCTCTCAATATAATGATCTGAAATACTTTTCCACAGTTGAACCTCGTAACCTAACAAGCTCCGTGTGTTTAATGACACTAATTATGTTCTCAAGATAATTTGCCGACCTGGGTCAACCTTTGGAATATTAGACGCGAAAATAACGGAAAATCACAGGAATAATGACAGCGTGCAGTTTGTTTTATTTATTGATCTTTTAATCCAAGAATAAGAAGTTGTTTGGTGATTTGTGGTGTATTTGAAGTCCCTTTTATTAGTACCTGCCCCGGATCGCTTTCATTATTCACCGATTTAGTTTTAATCAGTTTTATCTCTATTTAGGTCTAGGTCGTCTGAGTAATTCCCCTGTTCTTATAATCATTACATTTTAACCTAGCATTTGTTTTTTTCTCCTCCATTGCCATCTTTCTGATATTTTTTGCTCTTCTACATCGTCTTTGTCATCGTCTTGACGGTTTGTCTCTTTTTTTCCCATGTGTTCAATTCTTTCTTCCTCTCATTCTTATTCTCCGTTCTTTCCCCTACACCATCATCTTTTTGGTTGTGCTTGAGTTGTAGAGGGTCGGCAGCATTTATAACAATGCTGTGAATTTATCGGTATCATTATCTGCTACAAAAGGAGAAAGAAAGAAAGAGAGAGAGAGAGAGAGAGAGAGAGAGAAAAGTGACCCTGATAAAAAAGAAAGAAAAAAAATCACAACAAAGGGTAGGTTTCAACGTTTAAAAAAAGGTAAACTGACAACGCCCTCCCTCCCCAACTTTCCCCTCTCCCCGCCTTTCCTCCTCCCCTTCTGTTTCCCTAATCGGCTCCCCCCTCCCGTTTCCCTCCTCATTTTCTTTCCTCCATCAGTCCCTCTTCCTCTCTTCCTATTTCCCTTGCCTCCTTCCCCTTCCTCCCCTCCTCTCCTCCCCCCTTAACCTTAGCCCCTCCTCCCCCTCCTCTTACTTGAAAACAGGAAAAGGGTTTATACGTGACTAAGGAGACTATAATTTTCTCCCTTTCCCTCGTTTTCCCCTCTTTTCCCACTTTTTCAATTTTCCTTCTTGATTTAATTTGTCTTTCGCCTTGCCTTCGATTTTCTTTTACTTTTCTTTCATTCCTGTTTACGTGTCTTACTTATCGTTTTCTTTGCTCTTCTCTATTATACGTCTTTTCTATTCTCCTATTTCTTAAATTTTGTTCCTTCCTTTATACCTCTCTTGTGTTTTTTCTCTCCATTTCTTCGATTTGAAAAATATATTTTTCCCTTCGATGTATTCTTTGCTGTTTCTTCGTCTCTCTGGATCTTTTCATTTCTCTTCGAACACTTTTCCTCAATTTCGTATTTTTCCGTTTTTTCCTTCCTCTTCTTTTTTTCTTCTACACTTTTCCTTTTTCTTATATTCGTTTTATTAGAATTCTGTGTTTCATCCTTCAGGTTCCCTTGTTCATCATTCTCCTTCTCTCTTTTCCAATCTCTCCTCCTCCTCCTTTTTCTCTTTTTCCTTCATCCCCTACCTCTCCATTTTCCCTCCTTCCTCTTTGCCTTCCCTTCTTCTATCTTATTCCTCTCCTGCGTTCTCCTCATCTACCGTTCTTTCCTCCTCCTCTTCATTCTCCATCTTTTCCCCTCCACCCTCCGACTCCAACACCCCCCTCCCACCCCTCTCCGTGACTGAGTAGTCTAGGGATTGGAGAAAGTGTAGGACTACTTTTGGGAGTCTGTAATTGCCCGAACGACAGTCAACCCCCTCCCCCCTTTCCCCTTACGTGCCAACCCCTCCCTCCCTTTCCTCCCCACGAGCCAACCCCCCCCCCCCTTTCGCTCTGTCTCCAACGCTTTAATCCACCCACTCCACGCGTGAACTCCCCCCCCCCCTCCTCCCCACACCACACACTTCCTCTCCCGACCACCTCTTTCCAATCAGCCCCGGGGGGTATGTCGAGGGGGTGGGGAGGGGGGGCTAGGGGGAGGGGTGGGTGGTGTGGGGGAGTAGAGTTGGTCTCTCGAAATCTCTCCGTCGTTGAGAAAGGAATGATTTGTTCTACTTTCTTTTCTTTTACCTTTTTAAATACTTTTTTTTCGTTTTTTTTTTTCTATGTTCTATGGGTTCCCCTTCGGCTCTCTTAAGCTTCTTGTATTCGGGTTTTCTCTTCGTTACTGTTTTATTTTCTATTACATTTTTTTGTCCTTTTTATGGATTCGTCTCTTTCGAGGGTGTAGAAAATCTGGTCTTTGTTTTCTTCCTCTTCGTCTTGTTTTCTTAATTTTCTTCCTTTTCTCCCTATTCTTATTTTTATTCTTATTCTTATTCTCATCCTTATTCATATTTTTATCCCAGTTCTCATTCCCATTCATATTTTCAATCGTGTTTCTTCCCTTTGTTCATTCTTCGAACTCCTCCATTACTTCTCCACCTATCGATTTTCTCCCTTTCCTCTCGTCCATTAAGCCACATGACGTTTTTCACTGTCTATTTTTCACTTTGGAAATCTCGCCTGGGTGAAAATGTGGGAACTTTTTTTCATATACTGCACTCGGGGGGAAGGGGGGGGGGGTTCCCGCTGATTACACGTGTCTTCAGTTTATTTCTTTATTTATGAGTGCGTTAGTCATATCCCGCTATCGCAAAAGAACTTTCTTTTTTATTCCATTTTAGATAACTTCATTGTCTTATTGTGGTTCTTGTTATCGTTGTTGTATGTAGTAGTAGAAGTAGTAGTGGTAGTAGTAGTCGGTATATCATCTTTACGGTCATTATAATATTTTTTTGAAAATTCTTACTTGTGCTGTTCTCATTATTGTTATTGTCATCGGCAATATCTTTTTATTATCAAGGCTGTCATTATTTTTATTTCTGTTGTTATTTTCAATATTATTATCATTATCATTATTCTTATTATTATTATTACTAGTATTATCTTATCATTATTATTATTATTATTATTATCATTATCATTATTATTATTATTATTATTATTATTATTATCATTGTTGTTATTTGTATCTGTAGTTATTGTTATCATTATTGTTTTGCTATTATCCTTATTATTATCATTACTATGATAATGATGATGATCATCATCATCGTCATCATCATCATTATTTACTATTTACTATTCTTTTCTTCTTCATATCATCATTGTATTATTATTATTATTATTATTATAATTATCATTATTATTGATATCATCATCGTTATTATTATTATCATTATCATCATAATTTTTATTCTTATCATCATTATTATTATTATCATTATCATTATCATCATAATTTTTATTCTTATTATTATTATTATTATTATTATTATTATTACTATCATTATTGTCACTGTTAGAATTATTATCATTATTAATTTGATCATCATAATTATCATTACAATTAATACTATCATCATCATTATCATAATTGTTATCATTATGGTTATCATCATCATTATTGTCATTGTCATAGTTATCATTATAATTGTTACTGTTATCATTATCAGTATTATTATCATCATTATTATTGTTATCCTTTTTTATCATTATTAACAATATTGTTGTTATTAGTATTATCATCACCATCATTATTATGATAATTATTGTGTCTGCTCTTATCATTATTATTATTGTTGTTGTTATTATTATTGTTGTTGTTATTATTACTGTTATTATTGTTATTACCATCATTATTATCATTATTTTCATGATTCTTATTCTTAATATTGATTTTGTTATTACTATTTTTGTTATCAATATCATTTTTACAGTTGTAACATTGTTGTTATTCATATCATCATTATTATCATTATTATTATCATAATCATTATTGTTATTATTATTTTCTATATTGCCATTATTGTTACTATCTTTATCATAATTACAGTTGTTAATCATTGTTGTTATTGCTATCATTATTTTTATTATTATTATCAATGTCATTATCATTTTATCATAATCATTGTTAAGATTATCATTTTATTATTATCATTATTATTATCATTGTTATTATTTTCATTGTTATCAATATCATCATATTCATCAACATCATCAATTTTATCATTGTTATTATTTTCATTGTTATCAATATCATCATATTCATCAACATCATCAATTTTATCATTATCATTATATCTATCATCATTATCGTCATTATTATTTTTATCATTATTATTGTTATTATCTTCATCATTAGTACCATTTTCACACGCACATACACAAGTAATTATAACGTTAGTTTATGTGCATGTATTATTTACACGACTCTTTTGAGGGGGAAGGTTAAGAAGAGAGGGAGGACAGGAAGGGGAAAGGAAGAGGGAAACAGAAGAGGGAGAGAGAGAAAGGGAGGCGAATGGGTTTCAAGACAAAACGGAAATGGGGAAAGGGGAAACCAAAGAAACGGAGAGAGAAAAAGAGGGATAGGTTAAGCGAAAAAGAAAGGGAAGGAAGAGGAGGCTCAGAGAAAAAGGGGGATGAGAGAGAGAGTGAAGGGGTTACAATGGGGGAGGAAGAGGAGGGAAGTGGACGGGGCAGATGCAAGGATAAAAGTAAGGGGGAGGGCGGGAGAGTGAATTTAAGGAAATTTTGGGAGTGAGAGTGGGAGGCAGAGCGGGATGGGGAATCGTATAGGGATTTTCTACGGGTCATGCTTGCTATTATTTTACTCATCACTGCCTTGATCATTATCAATGTCTTTATATTTGTAATTTATATCATTTTTGTTATTATCATTGTCATCACTATTATCCATATCATCAGTCTCATCATTATTACCATTGCTATTATTAGTTTTTGTAGAGGGAAGGATCAGGAGAAGGAGAAGAAAATTAAGAAGCAGGACGAGGAGGGACATGAGGAGGAGTAGAGGGTGGAGGAGTTGGAGGCGGTGCTGAAGTAGAAGAAAAGGAGAAAGAAGAAAAAAAGGTAGATGAAGAAGGAAAAAATGAAGGTTTAAAAAGGGGTGGGAAAAGAGCAATAAAAGAGGGAAGAGAAAAAAATGGAAAGAGGGGAGGAAAAGACGAAAAAAGACGAGAGAAAATAGAAATGACAATGAAAAAATAAGAAGGAAAAAAAACAAGTGAAAGCAAAAGAAAAAGAAAAATTACCTCCAAAAATGCCAGAGAAAAGACTGAAAGTTTGTGAATGCAAAGGAACTGGATATCTCTGCCTCGGTTCGTCGAAAGGGAGAGTGAAGACCAGCTATTGAAGAAGGGGGGAATTACTACATGGAGTGAATGAACTGAGTTCGAGAATGAACCGCCTAAATCAAGATGACACAAGAAGAGGCTGGAAAGTAGGTAAAAAGGGTGGAGTTGGTGAAGAGTTTGAATGTGGTTATAGTAAAAGGAGAAGCAGAGGGAGAAAATGGGGAGGAATGTAGGAAAGAAGAAACGACGAAAATTGAAGGGAGGAGGTGAAGAGGAAAAAGTTAGGAAGGGGAGAAGGTCGTGGAATAGAAAAGAAAGAAGGATTTGGGGATGAAAAAACATAGAACACGGAAGATTGCGTAAACACAGAATAAGAGAGAATAAGAAAAAATATGAAAAAACGAAAGAAAGAATGACCCCCCCCCCTCAAAAAAAAGAGAAAGGAGTAGAAGCAAGCAAATAAACAAACGATCAAAATAAGAAAGCGAAAAATATCACCAGGATATATATATATATATATATATATATATATATATATATATATATATATATATATATATATATATATATATATGTATTCTGACCATTTCTGCTCCAGCTCTACGAAGATGAGCGCGAAGAACAAGTAGTATAAAGCAAAAGGATTATTACAAGAAATGACTAACCGAAGAGAGATGAAAAGGTAGATGAGCTGCTTGTTTCAAGAAATAGGAGATACAGAGGACGGGAAAGTTGAATAAGAACAAAGATGGAAATGTAGGAAGAAGAGGAAGAGGGAGAAGAAAAATGATAAGTAAAGAAGAAGTGAAGATGATTATTACGATTAGAAAAAAGTTGAAGAGCATAAAACAGAGAATAAAAAGAATGGGGGAAAATAAGAGGAAGAAACAATGATAAAAAACTATCAAAATAAACATTACAGACAAATTGGGATTTTCAAAAAAACACAAGAAACCGTCTTCCAAAGTCATTCGAAATGGCAAATAAACAAACAAAAAGATCAAACAAGACACAGAACGAGACAGTTCGCGTTACTGCGCTTGTGATTTAGAACAGATCATAAAATAGATTAAAAAACTTTTTTAGTAGCAGCACGTGTCTAAGAAAAAAAAAGAGTTGGTCATTCACGGTCAAAGAAACTAGTAAGAGCTCGTGCCCTTCAAACAGTTTTCGGAATCCGTA
>NC_091557.1:32048358-32063537 GCF_042767895.1 Penaeus vannamei
ATAGACAAGCCAAGGAAGGTTTGGGTCCTGGGATAAAAAAGTATAAGGTGTATTATTTGTAGTATGGATGCAGGTCTATCTTGCCGTACATACCGAGGTGAAGAGAATGTTTCCCGGTGTTGTGGAACAGACTCCCATCAACCTTCCCATCGGACAGTGCCGGAAGGGTACGCCTAGTCACAGCAACATGGATTGTTTAATAAAGTTTGTGATATGGAGTTAGGTTGGATTATTGGTCAGAACGTAGTGGATGGTGTGAATTACCGTAGGTTTTACCGAAAGAAATGAGTTTTTCGAAAATTGGCGCGTCGGTCCGTATACTTTCAAAGATGGCGGACGTAGACTTTCAAAGTACGTAGTTTCGGTAACCGATTTGAAGCGTGTTGTGCTGGTTGTACTTTTCGTATTGTATTCTTATTTTAGCCTGTTTTACTCCATAATCTCCCTGATATACTTCAGTTCCGATAGCAGGGAAGGGCATGAACACAAGATTATCGGCTGGGATTGGACGGAAATAATCGTTTTTGTTTTCATCACTCGAGAATAAATCTTGTTATATTGTCTGGGGAATCGTATTGTCAAATTCGAGAAAATAACCAAAATTAAATAAAAATTTAAAAAGGTGATTATGTTAAAAGAGAACAGTAATTCCCAAAAATATTTCAGGTTTAGAGGATCTGATTTCCCTATTTTAAACATTTGAGAGATGTCCTTGTAGGTTAAATTCCCGAGCGTTCACATGATTGGTTGCAAGTGCGTATCTAAAATTGCGACATTAATTGTTTAATTGTCATATCGATAGTGGCGCAATTGGTAAGATACTCATACTTTTTCTTTGTCTTGCGTTTGTGCCTCCGGCGCCTCGAGTAACGAATAATAAAAGAACCAATAAAATAAATCTGTACTTGCAAATACTACATTTCCTCCCATGAAACTGTTAACCGAAATAAAGGACACACTCCACTTAATTTTCCCCTAACATTTAATCTTCCCTATCATGCAATTCAAGCCTCAAATACAAGTCAGTGGAGCAGTCTACACGTAAGTCTCAAAGAACACCAGTAAGGTCGTTTTCCCACCCGCTTCATGTCATTTTCAGGCGACATCATATGATTTCAATGGCGAGTGCGAAGATGATGCTTGTTGGAGCTAGGACAAAAAGCGACAAATGCTCTCCACACACAGGGACTTGTACATCATACACAGTACCACCACAACCACGCCCCCAACACAGGTATAAACCACACACACTTACATACCCCCTAAAACCCCCTTAAAACCCACACACCACAACCCCCAGACCCCACCCCCCTCCGGCTCACACATCATACATACTCAGATTCAGACATCACGCACACACACACAATACACATCCCATACTCACCGCCACACTCGCACCCTCACACACCATACATACATGTGTGAGTCATGCCACTGACTCCACACCACAACCAAGACTCTCACACCACACACACAATCACACACCTCATACACATCACACACACACCAACACACAGATACACACCAAACATCTTTGGGCAATTTGCACACCTGTGTACCATTCATTCTCTACTTTCGGACGGGCTACAATGAACTCTTAATGGGTAAAGCATTTTTTTACTCAGTATACACGAAAAACATAATGGGTTCCTGAAGCCCTAGCCAAGATACACCTAAGGATCAAAAGAATTAATGAAAAATTTTGGGACACTAATGTTGATATACAGTATGTATATCGATTGGTTTATTCATAACATTTTCATAATTTGATGTAAAATTGACTTTTTTGGTTATGTTGCTAGTTACTACACACAAGCAAGTTTTAATAATTTCCCAGACGAACACACCCACACGCGTACTCCAAGACTCCGCCCCCCCCCCCCCAAACCCCACCCACAACCAACCAACCAAACACACACACACACACACACAATTTTTACCTTTTACTACAATACAGTATTATAACACATTCTAATCTTTGACGTTTAACGCGTTTGTCGTAATTTCTCTACCATTTCCCCACAATGCATAAACATAGTGCTATATGAACTTTGATTTACACATTTATTTTTTTTAAACATTGAACACACTCAAACTCACACCCACACACGTGCAGACAGACACAGACACACACACACACATGCAAGAGACTCGTACATCACGTGCACACAGACTGATACACCATACACACCCATGAGTGTGCACTTTTATATACACACACACCCACTCCTCACCAACTTAAACACACACACACACGTGTGCCGCACAAAATATTGATCGATGTGTTTGTCTATCTGCCCCACCCCCCTTCTCTCTCTCAGCCTCTTTCACACTGCCTTGGAAGTAAGAAATTTTCTTCTGAATTCGCAGTTTTCTAAACTTTACGCAACGCAATGCAATGAGTGCACATTTAACCAGCTTGAGACAATTAGCTTTCACAATGAAAATAATGTATAAAGGTATGAATGAGAATGAATATCTTCACAAGAATAGGATGTATCTGACCAGTTTCAAATATATCGTCAAAAAACATGTATTTTAACTAAGATATATTCAAATCGTAAAGATTTCATTCTTATTCATACTTTGTCACCATTTGACAACATGAATACGGTCCAATTAATATAATGTATTATAATTTCAGGAAACCACATCAATTAAGGTAAAAATATTTATTAAAGAAAACCGCATTTCCCAAATGTTCAATGTGATCCTTAAAGACTTTGTGTGAAGACATGAATAGGGGTCGTTTAGTGCAGAATCTAATGTGACATACACACACTCGACACTTTCACATCAAGTATCCTTGGATCATTAGAAAAACAAATCCCAAAATTCCTTTTTTCAAAAAGAATTTTCAATTGAAAAATCCATGCTGTATTAAATGTGGGAAATTTAAAAGTCTAGTTCCAACTCTGGGAAAAAAATACACCGGGAGCTGTCTTAGTAGGCCTGTGCATTTGGTCAAATACAGTTAAATTTATCATTAGCTCTAGCTGTTAACACTAATGAAAAGATACATCAGTCAATGATATGTAAAAAAGGGTAAAGAGATATCACATGGTGCACTCAAGTTCTTGCAAAAATTATCTGAAATTAGTTTAAAAAAGATTTAGCTTATCATATATTGCAATAAATGAAATTTACGTAATTTTCATAATCTACCAAAATTAGTCAAATTAATTATTAATCAAACTATATCATTATATACTTCCAAGCATGCACAAAATAATAAAATACTGCCGTATTGTTCTAACCTATTACTTTGTACCTCAAATTATGGCACAAATTACAAAACAGACTCTTAACTATTCTGACCAAATAAATAGGCCTCTGACAGATTCCTCTTCACTCATAACAGTGGCAGGCAGGCAGCATTTCCCTCTTTGTGAATTAATTGCATTTGGGAATGAGAGAAATATCAATGCTCCTATCTAAACAATTTGTACTATACACAATTTTGTATTCAAGAGAAATTGTGTTGAAGAGACCATTAATGGTTCGATGAAAGCACAAAAACTTTTTAATTTGGGCACCTGTGTCTGGGGCAGGAACATGACCCTATGGCAGTACTAGCGCTCCTGCACTTTAAAGGGAAATATGTAAAACAAAATTGAAAAGAAATGAAGATCCTCAACAGGGCCACAATCCCTGCTCACCCCACAAGCACCTTAGATGACATTTTTCATGTTATCAAGGCTCAATGAGCTAATTGAAACACTATTTACATGTCTTTCTGGCCTAGAGGAAGAAACCTCTCTTACACATATACTCTTCTCGTCACAAAAATAAACTCATTTTGTAGTCTTAAACAGTTGCTGTTCGTGATGCCAACATGTTTAAATATCACCAATGGCATATCATAAGGTTTCAATGGTTTGTTTTTTTTGGGACACTTCACCATTGGAACAATTCATTTACCTTATTTGTGATTCAAGACAGTACACTCTGGGATATAGAGCAGTTAAAGAATGGATTAGGCCAGATTTTGATTGATAATCAAATTTGATTTATCCCAAGATATCAAGTTCTGATATTCAAGAAAAGAAAGATGTCCAACATAATGAACCACAAAAAAAAATGGATATTTCCTTAAAAATAAGGATAGGCTAATCTGATTTTCCTGCATATCTCCCAGAGAAAACACATCTTTCAAACAGCATAAATTTTCATTATAAAATTTCACATTTCAATTTAAGAAGTAACATTGCATATAAACAGTCCAAAGTCACAGAAAAGTCTATGCCACTAGAGATGCAGTAGTACAAATTGTACTTCACTTTGTACTGAATCCCAAGGCTGAGACGGACCCTCTGGTCTTTCCCCATGCTTTACCTCAACTACTTCCCTGCCATTAGAAATAACCAACACTTCAGAGATAAATGGTTTTGCCTCTACAGTCAACAATTGGTGGACTGCATATTCACATTTGCTCCTCTTTTGATGTCTTAACCAAGCACCTCTTTCTGACAGATTTTCAGCAACCCCTATTTCACCTGCCCTTTTTGAGATAAGCCTCAGGAACCGCTGCAGCCATTCCCAAACACGGGGAGGGTAAGAAACTCACTCCACTCACATCACATTCTGTCGATTCTTGTAACCAACACTTTAGTTGATTCCCATCCAAATTTTCATGTCATAGTAAAATATTTCACACTTTTCCTTTGACTTGCCTACTTTTTAAGCAGGCCTACACACAACTTAAAGACACAGTAATAAAATAAAACAATAATAAATTCACTTCACTGGCCATAATCTGACCTTCAACCATCAAAAATCCTTTGACTTCTCACACACAAAAACACTTCCTATGTTAAATCCCCTTTTCTTATTGTTAAAGCCCATCTGGTGTTCAACCCTTTGTCTATCCTAGACACTTGTGTTTGCTCCTCCAATTAACTTATGTCACCATCAGAGTCATCAAGCATATCTTCATTTTCCCCTCATCACCAAAGGAGGACGGAAGCTGAGTCAGGTCGGTGTTCATGTTGGAGGGAAATTAAGGAGGAATGACGAGATATGACTCCAATCCCACTACTTGCACCACCACTTCCACTTCTGTCATGCCCCGACCTCTATGTCTTTTTCCCCCAAAAGTTCACCGCCAAGGACACTCAGGTCTTCACAAGATTCAGCTTGGGCTCATGATTACCCTCTGCTAAATCTGAAAGTGATGATGGTCATTAGAGGTTAAAAAAAACAGTTTATTTATATACTAAAAGCAATAATAAAAAAAGTTAACAATTAGCACTTTATTACATACAACAATAACTAACATCTATTGTAACAAACATCAAAATACCAAAGCATACCTGTAACGTAACTTTCGAGTGCTTTTGGTACCATTGATCTGGTTTCTCCAAATCCACATTTGAACATTGGGCTTTCTCAGACCTGTAATTTGACACATGACAAAGAAGTGTTTAAATTCTCATAACAAAAGCTGCCAGAGCATAAAAACAAACAGAAGCAGTGTTACCAAGGCAAATTTTGCAGTTCAGTACTTTCTGTGCAGAGGTATAACAAAACTACATCTTCATTATTTAAAGGGAGGCTGAAATGAAAATGATTCTAATTAAAAAAAATTCATGTCTGTACAAAATTAATTCACCTACACAAAAACAAAACAACAACAAAAAGTCAGTCAAAAAAGCCCAATCAACAATCACATCAATACTACTAACCTAAAGCCATGCCCATTCGTTTCAAAACTTCAATGTCATCATGGATTTCAAACGTGTCATCAAGTTGAAAAGGTATTCGGTTCTGCAAAGAAAAATGTACCAATTTTTAAAAAATTCAAAAGCGCTTACAGATGACCAATGGTAAATGTTTAGTATGACTACAAACTACTAGTGGGTAACAACTGTAACTTTTTTGAATAGCTGTGGTGGGGGATTTGTTTTTATAGAACACTAGAAAGAGGCATAAACTTTGGCTTTCCAAAATTTATTGACAAAAAACTTGTTACCAAACAGAACAATGTAATATAATTACTGGAATGGAAAGAGGCATTGACAATTTAAATAATTTTGGAGAACAGAAGAAAAGAGAGAAAAGGGGAAGTTTAAGAGAAGAAAAGAGAGAGAAATAGAGAAGAAAAGAGAAAAAAGGGGAAAAGAAGAAAGAGGAGAGAAGAGAAAAAAAGAGGGAGAGAAGAGAAGAAAAGGGGGAGAGAAGAGAAGAAAAGAGGGAGAGAAGAGAAGAAAAGGGAGAGAAGAGAAGAAAAGAAGGAGAGAAGGGAGAAGAAAAGAGGAGAGAAGAGAAGAAAGGGGGAGAGAAGAGAAGAAAGAGGAGAAAAGAGAAGAAAAGAGGGAGAGAAAAGAAGAAAAGAGGGAGAGAAGAAAAGAAGAAGAGAGAAAAGTGAAGCCAAGAGAAGAAAAGAGAGAAGAGGAGAGAGAGAAGAAAAAGAGAAGAGAGAATAAAGAAGAGAATAAAAGAGAAGAGAGGAGGGAATAAAGAAGAGAATAGAAAAGAGGGGAGCAGAGAGAATAAAGAAGAAAATAAAGAGAGGAGCGGAGAAAATAAAGAAGAGAAAAAAGAGAGAGAGGAGCAAGAATAAAGAAAGAATAAAAGAAAGGAGAGGAGAGAATAAAGAAGAAAAATAAAAGAGAGGAGAGGAGAGAATAAAGAAGGGAAAAAAAGAGAGGAGAGGAGAGAATAAAGAAGAGAAAAAAAGAGAGAGGGAGGAGAAATAAAGAAGAGAATAAAAGAGAGAGGGAGGGGGGGAAAGGGGAGGGGGAGGAGAGGGGAATAATAATAAAAAAAGGAAAGAAGGAACAAGAATCATTAAAATAAAAATAACTGGAAAAAGGGGAATCAAAGGTTTTACAGCCAGGACCTGGTGATGCATGGTCCAAAATGTACAGCTTTGTTATAATGAAAAAATGTAAAAAGGGGTTTACTAAAGAATGTCTGCTGCTGCTGTGAAAAGCACTGAGCACTAGAACTGTCAAATCTGTACACTATGGACAAGTTACTTGATTACTTACTAAATTCAATTTAAAGATTAAACTTCATGCATACAATTGTTCTAACAATTTTATTGTTTACATTTAAAATGTTACTTACTTGTCATTAGAAATTGAGCAGTCAATGACTGTCTTTGCTAGTATTAACAATAATGAAAGGTAACTGGATAGCAGAGTTTGGTGATGGGGCTCCATGGACACGCTCTTCACCCTGTTTCGTTCTACCAGATTCTTGAAAGCAATTTGCTGGAAGTGCAAGTCCCGGGGTACAGTATCATATCAAATATCTTTAAAAGAAGGATGTGACTTCGGAAGTGAAAAGTTAACAAGATTCCCTTTTAACCCCTTTGATCCAGATGACAGGACTATCATGTCATGGAAAAAAACTGCCTTGAGGGGCAGGTGACGTAAACAAGCTGTCATGGGAATATCTGACTGTGGGCTGGAGATGCAAACTTGCTGTCATGGACGTTTAGACTGAAAGCCAGGGGGGCGAAAATCGCCACAAGTGCAAACCTCTTGCTGGGTGATTCGACTTAACTGACATTTAGAAAAGGCTTTTGCAATATTCCCATCAATGAACAAGTGGTGAGTGCAAGTGACCCTTGACTGAAAGAGGGACACCACTTCCAGGCTTGACATTTTATTCTTGTTACCGTGGGCCAGCAGCACAGGTTGTTTTAAAGAAAATCAAATATATGGGAGAGAAAAAATAAATAAATAGAAGAACAAAATTTCACATATTTTGATTTTTCTTCCAAAGAGGATAGACTATTTAGAGGGATGATAAGGAGTCTGTGAAAGGAAAAGTCTATTACCATCAATGACAAATACAGAATGTGATTGCTGTGAGACAACTGGATCCAAGGGGTTAAATTATCCTCTATGGAATAGGTAAAGAAAATTTTTTGCAACCTAAATATATAAATAAATAGATACCAACACAAAAATAGTTAGCAATATATATTTTATTATTTTTTGTGTGAATATATATATAATATAAATATATATATATATATAATATACACATATATATATATATATAATATACACACAATATATATATATATATATATATATATATATATATATATATATATATATATATATATATATATATATATATATATATAATATATAAAACATTTTGTTCAAAAGACTAATAAAAAGCTGTACCTGTAATATGAGATCCTGCAGTTGCTGTGTCTTCTGCTTAATACGCTCAACACGTTTATGTCTTTCTTTTTCCAACTTCCACCACTCTTGAGCAGAGTTTGTAGGGAGGCGCATCGAATTTCCTTCTTCTCCTTGCTTATGATGTTCATGGCCATTAAGACATTCAGTGCATCATAAACACGGCTTTGGATATTCTTCTGGTCATACTAATAAAATAAATAAGAGTAAATACTATGGCACCATGGTCTAATCATTTTGATATAAGGAGCTTAAAATTACATCAGTAATGACTGTGATCTCTATTATGGTTACATGAATAAAATGAACTGCACATGTGGGTTTGTTTCAATTCCAATGATGAATGATTTAACTAAATACTAAAAGTTGATAATCTTACGGTGGAAAATAATTCAACCTACATGGCACCATCTGAAGGTGATGCACATCGGGAAGGATCTGTAAATTCAGACACCAGTTCATCTGCTACCTCATTGTATGAAGTTGTACCTTCGCCTTTACTTTTTCACAAACCTTCATGGAAAAGTGACCAATCCTTTCCCACCTTTTTCACTTTCCTGCGCTACTGAAAGTGGGAAAATTAGAAAATGAAACTCAAAAGGTAGGGAAAGGAATAAAGACTAATGGATGACTAATGGACAAGGTCAGCCCTAACCTCACAATGCTTGAGACTATGCTAACCTAGCTAACTAATGCCTCCATATCATCACTTTCATTCCAGTTGGCATTCTCCTGCTATGTTTTCTGTGTGTTGCAGTCCAGTCAGACAGTCTCTTTCCTAATGTTTTTTTTCCTTTTCTTTCAGTTCAGTCTAATCTACTTAAGTTTAGTTATTTTATCAATTCTTTTTTTTCTCATTTCTTTATACTTTTAATTTGTTCTCTGCCAAACTGTTTATTTCTGTGTCACATCCATAAAATGTATCTACTACTGATGATAAACTAGGATTTCTGGATATTAAGCTAGTTCTACTAGTCACAACTTGTCCCTGGTGCCTCAACCATCTTGCCTCCCATATTAGTTACATTACAATTCAATCCCCTGGGCTTTGCTTGTCTTTGATTGCTATAAAATGTTTTTATGTTATAGCTGCACACTAATGCCTAAAAAAGTTCTTGCACTTAACCAAAGTATGTATAATCATTAATTTTAGTAAGAAACACTTTCAAATTTCATATGGTTACTGGACTTTATCATTAAAACATTTTTTTCCCCCTTTAATCCTGGTAATTTTCCCTGCAAAATCAATGAGCATGCCTAGTAGGTATTATAACATTTTTGAAATGAAAATTGTCTTTTAATTAGCTTCTATGTCCCATTTCTATTTACTCTGTTTCCTGAAATTGCTTTTGCACCAAATGACATAGTTTTAGAGATACACTGTATCCATGTCTCACTTCCTTTGCATTATTACGCTATAGATCATAATGGCCTTACACTTACTTCATTCCACACAAAAAAGGAAGATTACATTTATATTGTGAGAGAAAGGGTTTTACAAAAGAATGAAATGAAAGAATTTCCCACTCTTACAAATACATCTTCAGTTAAATACCTTTCAACTCCATAATCAAGTCAAAATCATGTCTTTTCCGCCCCACTATGATCTAATATTGGAGTTGTGATTAGATGGTATAGCTCCTACGCCTTGGTACTATGCTGTTGCTGTTGGGGTTGCAAAGGTGGAGGGGGTTGTTGCTGCTGCTGTTGATGTTGCTGCTGTTGCTGTTGCTGAAGAATTTGTGGTTGCGTTGTCTGAGAATTTTGGGAAAAGTCTAGGCAAGGGAGGAGGGGATATGGTTACAAATGCCACAAAATTCCTAAAAATTACTTTGCTTTAAAATCCAAATTCTTAGAGAACACAAAGTACAACAAACACTAACCACAGGGTTTGCAGTGAGTGATCCAGTTTGAGTTCAATGACAACAGGTGAAGTGGTGAGAGATGATCTTCCTGTCTTTCCCCGTGTGTTGTTGTTGATCCACATTTCTGAGTGGAGACTTCATCTTACACTATTTACAGGTACCATCACCTGGTTTCCACCTATAAACAATTGAATCAATTAAGAACAACTTGAAACCAGGGAACTAAAAAAATGTATGAATAAATATCCACATCATAACTACTAAACAAATGAAGCCTTTTTCAACAAGATGGATGTTGATATAAGATATATTCTTTATAACCAGAAGCATTAAGAATTTTCTATTTACAATGTCTACATGTCTTTCACTGATTAAAAGCATATGAAATATTTTCCTCATTTATGTTACAAGAGATTAATCCAATGAATGGTATTTTTAAGCTGAATAATTAAACCCTGGGGCTAATCATAATTTTCCTTCTTAACGGTATCTTTAAAGTCATGGTGCAAATTTTCAAAGTTGAATGCTTGTGCATTTATCATATATATCATTCTAAATATGTATAACCTAGTCTCTTCTGTACAGTACTGAGTGACTTTGTTTATGCCTATTTTCAGTCAAAAAAAAAAAAAAGAAAAGAAAAGAAAAAGGAAAAGTTTGAAACTCAAGAAATGAATTAAAATGTAAATGGAAGTATTTTCTAGCTTACAGGCCAATTGAAAATACTTTTGTACCATATAATATTGGAATCAGGTTTTCAAACGCAAATATAAACTTCCAATTACTGTTATTTGCGAGCCATTATTGACCCTATAATGTACATCTGCTTATCAGTATCATTGTGGGTATTCAGTCAATTTCAAAACTAACTAACTAACTAAACAAACGATTGACAGTCATTTCAACTTCACGCACTGACAATTGATGAGAGCGATAAGAGAACTGCTATCCAGTCCAGTCAGGGAAAAACTCTCGAAACTATAACTCTTTCCTGCCCTACCTATCAAATGGCGATACCTGTATTTAACTATTATTTACCTTTCGTATGGAGCGAGCCACTACTCTACGTCACTTGCGCTTGACAGGATGGCGCTCCCGAAAAAGGTCAAACGAAACGAGATTAATGAACCTCATGTTGCCGCTTGCTCCGCCACCTACAGTGCGAGAGAAAGGCTGAAGGAGATAGGCGAGAAAAGAGCAGTAAATGAGAAGAAAAAAAATAAAAGGAGAGGGATATATATATACAAGCGGCAAGGGTGGAAGAGTTGCGACCTTGACGGGCTGGCGGAATCGAGATAGCAGGGGCTGAGGTGTGACTTCATGGTCGCTGGATTCAAGGGCGCGCACTGTGTTCAGTGTTTGCTGATGCTTCTGCGACGATTTCTTGTATCAAGGCTTATCCAATGATTAAACCAGTGATCAGAGCTAACAGTTTTTAAAGGCGAACCTTTTTCATAACCGCGAATTTATTTACACCCCAACGCTCACAAAACAAATATTTATTAATCGAGCTGCCTACGGCATAATCCTCTGCTTTCTTAAAATGACTTTCTGCGTCTATTGAGAAAAGTTCAAGCAATTTCAACCCCAATCAACGAACATCCGCTGATCTTCCCCCTCGCAAAACCCATGTCATCATCTTCCTCTAATTAAGCTGACCTGACCCACCACCCTCCATAGCTTTTTCCCCTGACCTCCTCTGACCTGAGGTGCTGCGGTCAACTAACACGACCACACATCTTCTAGTCATTCCAAGCCGCTCTTTGAAAAGAGAATCCGGCATAATTACTAAAGACTTTTCCCGTGCTGATACAATACCTTAAATATGTAAGAATTACTTTAGCCATAAGCGAACCCTCTCCTCTTTATTTTTTAGTCATTCGGGCAACGAAACATTTTCAATGAACTTGTGTGCATAGCGCTTGTGCTTTCAGAACCTCGTTTTCGCTCGCCCCAACGCCACACACCGCGCCAGCTATGCCCTTTCCTCCCCAGCCCGCCCGCCCGACGTATCCCACAGCACGGCGCTGCGCACCCTAATCCCTGCAATTATCACTGACTCGCCAACTCTGCTCAACCCTGTTACCATAACAACCGCCCGATCCTCAAATCAACCCCGAACGATAATTCAACACGCACGCCGGAGCAAATAGGAAATGAGTTTATAAAAGAGGAGGAAATATGTAGGATATCTAATAGTGATAAGAGGGAACGGGAGGTCCCATCGGATTCAAGAGTCCTTAAAGATTATAACTGACTTGTACATTCTGCATCGGTTGTACAATCGGGGGTTTGTTATTGCGATGGATTCATGCACCGAAGGATGTTACACCCCGAAAGTGAAACATGATAGGCAACGCTTGCAAAATATCTCGGAGAGGGACAGTTGAACTATCCCCCGAACGCTACCGAGAATGAACTGAACCAAATAACCATTGTAAAATATATCTTGAACGAACTGCCTCCAAGACACGAAAAGGAATTCATACAAAACACAACAAAAACTTATTACAGGATGTATTTTGGACAAACCGAAATATAAACCATTGTGTCTTTGCCATAAGCAATGCCATAAACCATATCACATCAAAAACGAATTGGCCACAAACATTATTCGACCAGGTATCCATTCTACCTATTATCGTCACTGACTTATCGAATCATTGTTATTACTATTATCACCATTACTTCAACTGTAAGATACGAGCAATACTCACGAATATTCTGGACATTGAGGCCTTGCTTGGCTGGGATGGGATGATCTGGCCACTGGGAGTTTGCTGGTCTGTAGAACCGTCTGGCCCTGTGGGTGGGGAAAAAAAGGGAGATTAGAAGAAATGCGTTGAAATCGGCCTCAAGGGTTTGGGAAAAGTACATCGGCAGAAGCTGGGGCGAACCCGTAGCCATGTATGTAAACTCACGTATGCATCCTGCAAGCGCACACATCGCAACTAGCCAATGCAACGGGTACATACCCAGTTTCACTAAAATTTTCAAGAAAATGCCAAAGAATTTCCAGAAAGACCAAGGAACTCCGAAGAAAGACAAAATGTTTCAAGAGATGGCTAACAAATATGGAACACCCGATTTTATACTCCCTCCCCACTTCCCGTGAACCGGGAAATAACTTACCGACCCAAGCTGCCCCGACATTCAATGCAAAAGTTGAGGCTGATGGCGTGTGGGCGCAGCAACCCTCCGCCGCCCCGCACGCCCATAGGTGTGCTTGACGTGGGCAGGGAGGTAGCTGCTCCCCCACAGCTTGTGCGTTGACGAGGTAGTGCGCGCCCGTGTGGCTTGGGTCCTGTGTTGGGCGTGATGTTTTCTATCTCGCCCCAAAGATCGCCCAGTGTCTCGTACTCACTGAGGAGGAACTCGGCTTCGTTCTTCAAGGCCAGGGATTCCATTTTCCTTATAATTTGACGATAATCGGGAAAAAATAAAACTTTATCACTTTTATACGTCGAATAAATATAAATTCTATGATCTTTGGCAACGGTAGATTGGAGTAGAGGTAGAATATCTTTGGTTTATTAGGAAGACGCAAATTCAACGTGACAGCTTGATCCGGTCATTCAACACGCCAGTCCAGATAGGTAAACTAGTAAGCGTCACTTCCATCTGTTACAATTCACGCCCGCACGCTAAAGCATTTTCGAAGCGTCACTTTTAATTCTCCAACACTGTCACACCTTCAAACAAAATGCGAACGCATAAGGGAATGGTTACAAAAAGAATATAATAAAAAAACGAGTAGGGTCTGAGAACTGTCAAACGAAGCCCGTCCAACTTCCTTCCCTCTCGCTCTCTCTCTAACTCGCTGTGGATCTAGTCCGTTTTTCCCGGGAAACTCCGCATTCCCGCGCTTTTCGTAGTAAGGTTTCTCACCACAACAGCCACCTGTTTCCCAACTCTTCTTTGTTAACTTAGCCGTTATTCACACTTGTATTCAGCAATAAAGAATGTTTACATATAATCTAGTCGACAAAATACCGATCAACATGATGCGCTTTTAAAAATAAAACGTTAAGGTTCCCTGGCTGAGAAACACTACTGCGCGACCAGATGATTCCCTCCCCACCAAGCCTCCACCGCCGCCGCACCACCCCCTCCCGTCCCTGCATATCCTGCTTCGCTCTCGTCTGTTTGGGGGGAGAGGCTTCAAACAATCTCTATTTCAATCTGCCGAGGATGGATAAAATATCATCATCATTCATTAGCCTAATTATTTTTCTGTACTTTAAGTACTGATCAACACTCGCAATTCGTAACAAAAATGCTAGCGTGCGCCAACGCCATTTTTAAATCCAACCAAAACACTCGTGACCGGTACATCATCTGTCCCCAGTAACCCCGATATAGTAGACCCGAGCCCCCGATAAAACATCCATCGTCAACTATCAGCTGTTTCAACATAATGGAAATTTAAACTGCCCGACATCACGGACAAAATAATATATATATATCCAAACGTGATTCCACGAAGACGGGCCAATCGTTTGAAGGCCAATCCTCCGATCAGTAAACTGCCCCGACAAAATTCCAAACTGATCTACCTCAGGGCCCCCATACCGGCTACCCACAGTACACGGGATAATACGCACACGACCCGGTTTAAAAGTCCCACACATTGCCTTTGCAGCTGCGAATACAAGGAAAAGAAGGGGGCTCCGAGGTCAAAGGACGCCTCTACGCCAAAACAGACCCAAGAGAGATAGGGGACAGGTCGCTCAGCGAAAAAAACATTACACAATATCTGGCGTCAGTGCAGTCAGTTGGTTTCATCTGCTTACTACCACACAGTTCCCAAGTCGCAAGTGACTGTTGCAGACTAAAGACGGGTTTCTTGCCTAACTGCCTAATTGTTGCTCAAGATTCGGCATTAACGACAAGGGTATCTATTTTTTGTAAATATTTTGATCGAAAAATATATATCTGATAATTACATTTTAAACAAGAAACGTACTAAAACCGCATCTTCTGCAATCCAGATACGTAATAAACTCGTAAGTAAAACAACTACAAATTCTAATGGTGGTCATTTTATCTTCCAGACGAGACGAAGACACCCTTCCAGCGGGCCCCATGCATGTCTCCCAGAGAGGCAAAGGCAGGGCGTTGTGTGTGACCTTCACGTTAAAAATGTTAC
>NC_091557.1:32076537-32079037 GCF_042767895.1 Penaeus vannamei
TTAGTGCTCCTCGAGCTGTCACTTTCGCCGCGCAGACACGCTGTTCACAAAAATGCAAATGCACACCACAACGATAAAAAAAAGGCATGTCAATCGCCAGCAACAGACACGTAAACAAGGGCGACAGAACACAAAGGAGGAACTTCCACGAAAATCAAGAGAAGTCTTAAGGTCGGAACAAGGACGAAGACAGAGGATTACACCAGACACGCAGCAGTTGCGTTAGAGAGAGACAGACAGACAGAGCGCATAACAGGGAGACAGTTAAAACCTTTTCGAGGTCGATGATACTGACTTGACAAAGGTACCTAAAGAAGTTTCAGTGTCTCAGTCTCCCTCTTCTTGTCTTTTATATACATAATTTGATTCACGAAAGGAAACACTCAGCGATGTGATTCATTTTCCTACGAATCCTGAACTCCTGAATGTAAAAGGCCTTGGCTTCTCCTCAGACGTGACGGCTACGACTCGAAAAATAAGTGTATAATTTGTACACCGCGCAACATAATATGATTGTGTCGGAAGTTGCTCTGGATAATGATCCTAACCACTCATTGTCTTTGCCAGTGCATGGTACAGTCTCTAATCTTGAACTTGAAGCTAGGTTGAAAGTTTTGCATTTTTTTTTCTTCGTCTTTTCTTTCCGTCATCAATCTTAATTTCAAAACTATCCGCTCTTGTTATATCCCCGTTTTGTTCTTTACATTTTTTGCTTGTTTATTCTATTTATTTTTTATCTATCTCAACGGTATTCAATTGTAGCTTTCTAAGAGCCACTAAGATTTTCCCCCTTTCTTGTATTTTAATTTGTTGCCCTTTTATGATATTTCTCTGTTATTATCTAATCTCTTGTTTTCACATTTCTTACCGCTTCATGCCATTTCCCCTTTTTTTCTTTTGTTTCATTTTTGTATTCCATTTTTTATATCAATTTCAAAAGCAAGACCATTGAGAAACACGCCTTTCTTTTTTCATTACGTTAACATTTTCACTTCTAATCTATATATCTCAATTTGTCTTCAATCCCTGGGTTATTTTTTCCACACATAAACTTTCAGAAATCATTTCTTTTTTTTCTTTTCTTTTTTTTTAGATAAACCCGCAAGGCGATGTTCCTTTGTTTCGCTGCGTTCGGAATGGTCGTCAGTGAAGGAGGCTGTGAGAGTCTGTGGTGATTAATCGCTCTCTCGGTTCATGGTCGTGTTATTGCTGCCGCCATTTCCGGGTGGAGCGAAATTATTTCAGGGAGAAATGAAGACAAAGAAAGAAAAAATATATATATATAAATGTGTACACACACACATATATACATATGTGTATGCATATATGTATGTGTGTGTGTGTGTGATTCCCGATAACGTAATCATAAAGCAAAATAAACGAAATATAGGCATACATTCACATGTAAACCTAACTCACTCACGGACGTCCTGGTATTATTCCTTTCATATACGTACTTTTTTAGATAAGATGCAAATAATGAAGAGGGAATTGTACACTCTACAATGAAAGTGAGTGTGTATCTGTGTGTCTGTATGGAAGGGCAGAAAGAGGCTTTCTTCGTAAAGAATACAAGAAAATATAACAGAACAGTCGACGCGACGCCAACTTCATCTTTGTCTTACAAAATTTCAAATATCCCAGAGCTATTTGGAAGCTCTGGTCATGTGCCTACAGCAAACTTTGCCACGTTCACAGTGCACTTCAAGGAGTCAGATTTATTTCATCTGAGGGCGTAAGGGCGTGTAAGGATATTACTTTTATTATGAGGAGGAAGACAGCGAGAGAGAGGGAAGGAAGGGGCACTCAGACAAACGGGCAGAGAGAAGGAGGGGGGAAAAAATAAAGATAAGTGGTGAAAAAATGCAGTGCACGTCAGAAATCTTGGCGCGAGAGGGACCGCGCCAAGATTTTTGATGTTTTTCGGTAATACCAATCTTATATCATGCAAATTGACCAATAATCTTGGCGCCCCGTCAGCTGATAGATTCCTCATCTGACTCCACATAGGCAGTTTCAGATATCACTCAATTACCTCTGGGCAGTGACAGTGAATTCCTTCGTGCTTTTTTTGTAAATAGCCTAGCATTTTGCCTGAGTTCTGTTGCTGTTTTTGTGTGTTGTGATGGGTGGAGGTAAACATCTGAAGAGTGATCAGATTGTTGCTATTACAGCACTCTGTAAGGCGGGAAAGTCCAATAAAGATATATCAAATACAACCGGAATTTCATTGCAGTGTCCAGGTGGACAACAAAATTTCGTGACTGTGGAGACACTGACCTGTCACTGCAGAAAAAGCAGCCAGGTACGCCACAGGAAACATCTAAATCCACATTAAATGTGCTCAGGAGGCAGGTGGATAGTCAGCCACGAATAACAGCGCCAAAATTAAAAGAAAGGAACCCTTGTGTTACTGGTTGATGAGCCAGTGAGAACCATATAGCGATGGCTCCACAATGACTTGAAATTTTCTCACTGCATCGCTCGCAAGAAACCGATT
>NC_091557.1:32091537-32094037 GCF_042767895.1 Penaeus vannamei
CTTCAAAACTCCCCAGCGGTCAAATGATCACCCTAGGGTGTTTCATTTGGACAGGCTGAGGGAGGGGGAGTGTGCCCACGGGTTTAGTGAGGCAATTTCTGATCGTTTTGCAATGCTTGGCAGTCTGACAGACCCTGTTCTTCTGTGGGATACCTTTAAGCATGAAACGCTTGATGCAGCTCAAGATACGATTGGTGTTCGCCCGAGAGCAGTACAGAATTCCATCTCGCAGGAGACACTGGAAGCCACAGATGCATGTCGTGCGGCTCGTCTGACAGGGGATCGGGAATTGCACCGTTCTCATGTGCGCAGAACTCGGTCCCTGTTAAGAAGGGACAAGGAACAGTTTATTAGAAGTCTTGCAGAGGAGGTAGAAGGCCATTTCTTAGTAAATGACCTTCGTCCTGCATACCAAGCCCTGAAAAAGCTGAACTTCAAGCCCTCTTCACAGGTGACAGTAGTTCGCTCAGTAAGTGGTCAGATCGTTTCAGATCCTGTTGCGGTGCGGGAACGTTGGGCTGAGTATTTTGAGCAGCTGTACCAGGTTGACCCACCAACAGTTAACTTGGATGCGGGTAGTGTCGAGATCCCGCTGCCGGATCCACCTATCAGTGAGGACCCTCCCTCCCCAACTGAAGTTAGGGGGGCGATTTCCAAGCTGAAGAGTGGTAAAGTAGCGGGTATCTGCGGCATACCAGCTGAACTGTTAAAGGCTGGTGCTGAACCTATGGCACTGGAGTTATATGCTGTCCTGGCTGCCATCTGGCGGTCCGGTTCCGTTCCTCCTGACCTGTTGAGGGGTGTGGTCATCCCTCTCTGGAAGGGGAAGGGGGACCGTTGGGACTGCAGCAATCACCGAGGCATCACACTGCTCAGTATACCAGGCAAGGTTCTCGCCCACATCCTTCTGAGACGTATCAGAGACCATCTACTGAGGCACCAGAGACTGGAGCAATCCGGATTCACTCCTGGTAAGTCCACAATAGACCGTATCCTCGCGCTTCGAGTCATTGTAGAGCGCCGCCGTGAGTTCGGGTGTGGGCTGCTTGCAGCCTACATCGACCTCAAGAAGGCGTTCGGTACGGTGCATCGGGAGTCACTTTGGGAGATCCTGAGGCTGATAGGAATTCCAACAAGGATTATTGGACTAATAGCAAGCCTGTATACTGGTACTGAAAGTGCTGGAAAGTGTGGTGGGGGCCTGTCGAGCTTCTTTCCTGTTAGTTCAGGAGGTAGGCAAGGCTGTGTCCTTGCACCAACTCTTTTCAACACCTGCATGGACTGGATACTGGGCAGAGCTACTGTTCAAAGTCATTGTGGAGCAACGCTGTGCAATATCAAGGTTACAGACCTTGACTTTGCTAATGACGTTGCCATTCTATCTGAGTCTTTGGAAACCCTAGTGGCGGCTCTCGATGCATTTAGCAATGAAGCAAAGCCCTTGGGTCTAGAGGTCTCCTGGACCAAGACCAAGGTCCAGGAATTTGGGGACTTGTTAGGAGAACCTGTTCAGTCGGTACGTGCTTGCGGCGAGGACATTGAAGTCACAGAGAGCTTTACATACCTTGGTAGTGTAGTTCATAACTCTGGGCTGTCAGACCATGAAGTCAGCAGACGGATTGGCCTGGCAGCAGCGGTCATGAACTCTCTCAACAAGAGTATTTGGAGATGTCGGTACCTGTGCAGAAGGATCAAGCTACGGGTTTTCAAGGCCCTGATAATGCCAGTTTTGCTATACAGTAGCGAAACCTGGACGTTGTCATGTGCCTTGGAGGCTCGTCTTGAAGCCTTTTGTAATAGGTCCTTGCGCCAGATCATGGGGTACTGTTGGCGGGACCATGTGTCCAACCAACGGTTGCACCGTGAGACTGGCACAGGACCTGTTATCTGCACAATCCGTGATCGCCAACTCAGGCTATACGGCCACCTGGCTCGCTTTCCTCAGGATGATCCTGCCCATTAGGTCGTCTCTGTTCGAGACAACCCTGGGTGGAGGAGGCCTGTGGGACGACCGAGGAAGTCATGGCTTGGGCAGATCGACCAAACCTGCCGTGAAGAACTAGAGATGGGCCGAGTCCCTGCCTGGCGTCTAGCTATGAGGGATCCTCGTAGGTGGAAGCGAAGGGTGGATGCGGCTATGCGCCCCCGTCGGCGTCAGCCCCCTTGATGATGATAATATATATATACATAAATATATATGTGCATACATACATACATACATACATACATATATATATATATATTCATATATACATATATATATATATATATATATATATATATATATATATATATGCATATATATATATATATATATATATATACATATATATGCATATATACACACACATATATATATATATATATATATTATATATATATATGCATATATATATATATATATATATATATATATATATATATATATATATGCATATATATATATATATATATATATATATATATATATATATATATATATGTGCATATATATATATAT
>NC_091557.1:32099037-32101537 GCF_042767895.1 Penaeus vannamei
TATCTATCTATCTATCTATATATATATATATATATATATGTGTGTGTGTGTGTGTGTGTGTGTGTGTGTGTGTGTGTGTGTGTGTGTGTGTATGTATGTATGTATGTATATATATAGATATAGATATAGATAGATAGATATAGATATTGATGTACATATGTCGGTTATTTTTACTTGTGTACTTGTTCTTTTTTATTATTTATATATCACGTCTCTACATTTATTTATACAATATACATATATTATCAATTATCTGTTCTCCTTTTCTCCATTCTCCTTTTCGCTTCGTCAACGTGCCCACACCAGTTTATTACTGTCACAATAGTCCACTTTCGATTATTCCTGTTCTACCAGATCCCACCTCTCGTTTTCCCTCCGTCATTTTAAATAATTTTCATCGTTATTTTTATGTTTATTTTTGGTAATCTGTAAATGTAAAAAATAAGAGTAGATGTGAAAAGTATATATCAATTTTGCTCATTATGTTTTATATACAATTATCTATGTGTGTGTGCGTGTGTGTGTGTGATCACGTACGCAGGTAGATAGATATGTACCTGTATGTTTATGTGTGTTTGTGTTGTATGTTCATTTGAAGTAAATGTATGTAGGTACAGACAGATCGATACTGAAAAGATACACGGTATAGATATTCCCGGGATGTACAGATATAGAACAGTCTTATAAAACACCCTGATAAACGGATAAGAAGAAAATCGAAAAATAGACAGGGTACCAGATTTATTAGGAAATTGGATATTAAAGCAGACTCGAATTGCAAAGCTTCCTTTCCCGCCAAAACATAAATAAAACGCGGGATTTTATAACGTCTCTTTAAGGAATTTATACAAGACAAAAGGATCAGATAGTGTTGCGCATAGAACAATAGTGTTCATTGGTAACCGAAGGACTTTATATGCGGAATATTTTAGCGATGTCCGATTCAAACAAAAGGTGGTGGACTTTTTTATTTCGTTTTATTGGTTTACTTTACTTAGACATTTGGATTTTATATATTTAGTCTAAGGGTCAACGTCCCTTCAATTGGAGTAAAAAAAAAAAAAGGAAGTGGTGAGGAAGAGAGAGGGAAGGGGAACTGTAGACAGGCAGTAAAGAGGAAGAGAAGAGGAACAAAAATGGAAAGTAAAGGGGAAAAAAAGGAGAAAAAGAGTGAAGGAAAAATGATACTTACAGGCAAACAGACAAACAGACAGATAGAAACTTGACAACAAGTGCAGGAATTTGTGGCTAGTCATATTTGAAGCAGAAAATATGATATTCGTTACGTGTGTGAAGGGGTGCCACTCCCAGGCCAAAATGCAGAAACAAGGGAAAAAGACAAAGATGTAGACAAACTGACAGACAACTAAAATATATATATATATATATATATATATATATATATATATATATATATATATATATATCGAGAGAGTAAAACAGAGGGAGGATGGCATAAGAAAGAGAGAGAGGGAGAATGAGAGGGAGACTGGAAGGGATAGGGAGAGAGAGAAAGAGGTAGAGAATGACAGACAGAGAGGGAGAGAAACAAAACGAAAATGCAGAGGCAGAGGTGAGTGGAGGAGCAAACTACTGATTAGGCGCAATAGGAAAGCAAAAAGAAAGACAAGTTGCAAACAGGTTGGCTGACTTCTGCAATACGCTCACTTCAGTCAGACAGACACGACTTTGCCTTCAGCACTTTCTACATTCACTACAGATCTCAAATATAGGTTCATAAATAAAACGAAAATATAATTACCACATAAGATAACAAATATTCATAAGTAATTATATACATGAGAAATGAATAAAGTATTTATATGCAAATAGGTAGATAGATAATAAAAAAAAATTACATCTTTGCCTACGACTACAACTCTATCATGAAAGTTGAATGTGAAAGTCGATTAGCTTAAATGAAGTGAAAGTTGATTAGCTTAAATATAATTAAACATGAAGTTGCAAATATTTGATTACATATATTGATTATATTTGAATCACATTTTTCTATACACCACTAAATGCTCATTCTACTCTCTCTGCAAAATACCTCTCCTTCATTCTTTCCACAAAATGTTTATTCTCAATTTCCACAGAATGCGCATTCCTCACTTTCCCCGTCAGAAGCTCACTCTGCACCTCCACCGCTACACCCCCACCACCACAAAAAGAAGGGGGTTGAAAGGGAACATATCTCCAAAATTCTTCATTTTGACATTCAATAATCCATTCTTCACTCAAAATACTTAAAATGCCCTTTGTGGCGCGTTCAGAAAAGTAATGCCGAGTAAAGCGTCCGAGTGAACGGTCTCCTTCCGCTCTGGGTGCCTTTGTCAGCCAATCAGAATCAAGAGAAGTTTAATATTTAGGTTATGAGCGACGACGGCGGGATGGCGGGAGGGGGGAGTGGGAGTAGAGGCGCCGCGCAAACTGTCGTTCGAGTGTTCATCATTTTCCCATTGCCATATTTAACAACTAATAAACTTTAATGTAACTT
>NC_091557.1:32136537-32141537 GCF_042767895.1 Penaeus vannamei
CTTCCCCGCCCGCGTTGGCCAACCCGACGGCGGCGAAAGACCGTAATCGATCAGTCCGTCGGGGATTTCACGGTCCGGCTGGAAGGGTTACGTGCCTGGTTGTCTCAGTGTCCTTACGGCTCTTTTGCGGCGGCGAGGATGGGCGTGCCTTAACAGAGATTGGGTGCGGTGTGGCGCCCGTTTCCGATGGCTTGATGTCCTGTTCGATTTTCAGTAATGAGAAGGAAAAAAATGTTATTAATTATGTGTCATTTATGGTATTTTATCTTTTTCTTCAGTAGTATTTTTTTTTTCAAGAAGTCCTCTGGATTTACTACAAAATACTCGGCTATCAGCCTCACTGCTAGTTTTCACAACCTAACGTGTCAGTAACATGCTTACTAAACTATTACTGCAGCAGTTACGATTCCTTTTCACAGCATAATGGATTCATTACAAGGTTACCAAGCTACAATATTTCTCATTAGACAACCACAACCGATCTACACAGAAGCTTTTGGAAGGCCTCGCGTGGTCACCGGATAACCACAAAGAGGCTTCCAGGCTTCCTCTCGTCTCGGCTTCCTCTCTGGCCAGCCTCCACTGGGGAGAGAAGGCGCCATGCCACGCCCTTGCCGCGGGCGCCTGTGATCGACAAATGATTTCTTTTTGTACGGGGATGACAAGCTTGTCAATGCCGGAACAACCTGAAGAAGCAATACAGCGAAAAGGCCTTCGGCGTATTCGCGTGTTTCTTGTTCGTCGTTGTTTTATTCACACGGGACGCCCTTGTGTGGATCCGTTGCCTTTGTGTACTTGATTTCCATTTGATTTAGAAAAAGTAGCTTGGGGGAAAATGTAGGAAACATCGACTAATTTACCGCCTTTCAATCCTTAGAGTACTATCCGATTGATTCTGAGAACAGCTTTGCATGCTTTGATGTTATTTATATATTACTGTTATTTTTTTCTCTCTCTTTTTTTTTAGGGTTGAGGGGATGGGACGTGATGTAGAGCTCGTCTCATTTTTCTTCGTTTCTCCCCATTAAATGCTATTTGATTGATGTTTGGTCATCCTTGTGGGGAATATTTTGTATATCATCCCGTAGGTTTTGCTTTTGTTTTGCTTCGAGTGACACGTGCCGGGGATGCCGGTTCTCAGGAGCTCCCCGACGTCGGTGTGTATTTTAGCAATCACAAAGAACACTTAATTTCACATGTGCATTTGTGGAAAGTGGAACAAGAATAACGCTCTTTTGTTTCGGTATGCATCTTTATTTGTTTTGTTTATGCTAAAGTCGCGGAAATCAACGAGATATTTTTAACGATTCTTATATTGGGAAAAGAGAAATTTAGTCGTGATTATAAACTACACGGAGATACTTGCTTTACTTTTTTAGTCTTTTCGCAAAAAAATGAAATTAATCAAACATGAAAAAACGAAACAAGAATGAAATAAACTAAAATTAAATGAAATCAGATAAAGCCAAATAAAATAAAAATAAATATATATATTAAGAAGATTAAAATGTAAAATGAAAATAGACGAAAAAAATCTATATACCTGCAAACCCTCTTTAACTGGTTTTGTATTATTGGTTGCCGCTCAAGAGTCACGTATCAGGAGCTGCAGTTTACACATTTTCCATTTTTTCTCCTTGCCATATGGATGTCTCTTTCGTGCGTTTCATTATCAAATATTTGTTTACGCTCTTTCGTACTTTCTCTTGTAATTTGGGTCGGAGATAATTCTTACTTCTGACTTTCCTTTCTCTGTGTTTGTGTCTGTCTGTCTCTCTTCAGATTCAGTCTGTCTCTCTCACTCACTCACTCACTCACTCTCTCTCTCTCTCTCTCTCTCTCTCTCTCTCTCTCTCTCTCTCTCTCTCTCTCTCTCTCTCTCCCTCCCTCCCTCCCTCCCTCCCTCCCTCCCTCCCTCCCTCTCTCCCTCTCTCCCTCTCTCCCTCTCTCCCTCTCTCCCTCTCTCCCTCTCTCCCTCTCTCCCTCTCTCCCTCTCTCCCTCTCTCTTCTCCCTCCCTCCATCTCCCCCTTTTGATAATGATAATGAATTTATTAAATCAAACCAAAATAATCCAAACAGAGGAAGAGGAAGACTGCAGAAAGGGTCGGCCGCTTGTCATTAAAGAGATCAGATGCCGCTATTTCAGACATTACAAACGTGTTTATCTATTCTTCTCACTTTCGTCGTATTTTTATGAAAATACGATATACATCTTTGGCTTTTAGGATTTCGACCACGTCTTAGAGAATTCGAAGAGAAATGTTTTCTAAAGCGAAATAAAGTAGAGTTGAGTATGGCATCATCACTCGTCAGACAGCCTAGCCTGCATGAACAAATAAGTCACTCTTTAAATAAGTGACTTTTTGATGATATTTACCAACAGGAACCTTTGAATCAGTCATCAGTCACCGGACTCGCGTTCCTGGAGTGTCTTTGTTTCCACTTCTTTTGTTCTCTGGGTTTTATTTTCCTTTTATTTATTTATTTTACTTTTATTAGCAACAGATAAAACCTGGAAATGACAATTATTTTTTTTTCCTTTGTCTTTCCCTTTTCGTTGTTGGAGGTGAGTGGGATATATGTATTTTTTTTAAATCTACTTGAACGACTGGATATGAAAACACGTGACTTGCTGCAAATTCATAAAAGAGGAAAAGTTTGTAATTATCCATGAGGCGGAGGATAACAATAATGATGATATTGATAATAATAGTTATAACGATAATAAGAATAAGAATATTGATAATATTAATGGCAATGATAACGATAATGATGATAATTGTAATAATAATAATAATGATGAGGATAATGACAATAATAATGATGATAATAACGACAACAATAATAATAGTGATGATAAGAATGATAGTTACAATGATATTAGTAATTATGATAATAATGATAGTAATGATGACTATATTAATGATAAATATAATGATAATGATAATAAACATTATAATGATAATGATAGTAATTATGAAAATGATAATGATGATAACAATAATGATGGTGCCAATAAGTAAATGAAAAAGTAAGACTGAAACAAGTAAGATTTAGATATTCAGAAAATATTGATGTTAACAAAAATGAGACAATCAAAAGAATATACATCCGACAAAGTTGCATATCCAAAGCAAATCAGATTAAATCAAGAATTCCATATCCATCTGCGACTCAAAACTCGTTGCCATTCTTTTTCTTCCATTATATTTTACGAAACCAAGGCATGCAAGCACGTATTCGAACATACGTCCTCGTTCAGATTTTTAATGTCTTTGTTGGAAATCGTTTTAAAACATGATGGTACTTTTTGTCATTTTCTTTATGTTGCGTTTGTTCTGTGGGGACACTTATCTGGAATGCCTTTTCTAAATTTTGGTTTCGTTCAAGCACACAGACGCATATATTCATATAATATATATATATATATATATATATATATATATATATATATATATATATATATATATATATATATATGTATGTATATATATATATATATATATATATATATATATATATATATATATATATGTATATATATATATATATGTATATACATATATATATATATATATATATATATATATATATACATATATATATATATATATGTGTGTGTGTGTGTGTGTGTGTGTGTGTGTGTGTGTGTATACATATATATATATATATATATATATATATATATATATATATATATATATATATATATATATATATATATTATATAAATGTAAAAAAAGTGTGTGTGAGTTTGTATGTGTATGTGTGTGTGTGCGTGTGTGTGTATGTATGCAGGTATATATACATATGATGTATATTATATTGTATATATATATATATATATATATATATATATATATATGTATGTATGTATTTTTACATATATGTGTGCATATGTGTATGCACACACATAAATATGTGTGTTTGTACAAACACAGTAACATGTACACAAAAATGAAAATGAAAATGGCCACAATGAGAACTGAATATGTGAATGTGTGTGTGTGTTTGTGTATGTATATATGTATACATAATATGATATTAATATGATATATATATATATATATATATATATATATATATATATATATATTCATATATTTATTTACACACACACACACATACATATATATATGTATATATATATATATATATATATATATATATATATATATATATATATATATATATATATATATATATATATATACATATATATATACATATATATACATATATATATATATTTATGTATATATACATATATATATATAAATATGTATATATATAAATATATATATATACATATATATTCATGTGTGTGTGTGTGTGTGTGTGTGTGTGTGTGTGTGTGTGTGTGTGTGTGTGTGTGTGTGTGTGTGTGTGTGTGTGTGTGTGTGCGCTTTCCAAGTTGAAAATGAAGAAAGCTGAGCTTCCCAAGTTTCCTCTGAATACAATTCTTTATATACTTATATGACATTCACCTTCGAACAGCTTTCGTATTGTACAAACACCGACTTACATTTTTATCAAACCTTCACGCCATTTGCTCTTGCATTGCTCTGAGCTTTCCTCCTTCATTCCTCGGTTTAATTGTGAGACGAAATGTATAAATATATAAAAAGTCGTCTATGAATAACTTAAGATGTAATTAGTTCTCATAATTCCGGGGAAAGCGAAAAGTCACTAATTGCTAATTAGAGATCGCAAGAACATTCCTGGCAAATTTCTTGTCGAAAGCATTTTGTTTTTTTTAGTTTTGTCACGTGGTCGAATTTCGTTTCAGCAATTTCTCGTTTTTCTTTTCGTGTGAAAGTCTTGTACTTCGCTGTTATGAATTTATTTAATTAAATATCAATATGAATTAACATTACGTCTCACCTACGTCACAATACAATTTAAAAGAATAAGAATATAACATGTATGAATAAAGGCCGATTAGTTTAATAACATTCAAGTAAATAAACAGGCTACGCTCTCTCAATAACGGAGCTCT
>NC_091557.1:32179037-32181537 GCF_042767895.1 Penaeus vannamei
TAAAATAACTTGAACTTCTACTTTTACGAATTGCTATGCTAATTTAGTGATGACTGATGACAGGTTAACAGATAGGTGATGATAACTATCTGACTGATTGTTGTGATGACAATCGCTGGGTAGGCTGCTGATGACTGATGACGGATCAACAGGTAGGTGATGATAACTGTCTGATAATTGACAGCTTAGTAATGATCATTCGAAATACAACCAAGGTATTCGGTCACTTTGCATTCAACCAATCAGCAGCAACTTCTTAATTACATCGCTTCGTTAAATAAAAGGCGAGTGATATATTTTCCGATTTTCTTCATAAATGCTTTGCTTTTTCTTTTTCTTCTTTTTTTCATTACACCATCTCCACATTCTCCTCCTCCTTCTCCTCCTCTTCTTCCTCTTCTTCCTCCTCTTCATCCTTACTCTCGCGCACATCCCTTTCCTCCACCACCATCTCTTCATTCACCTCCTCCACTATCTTCACCTCATCCTCCACCACCACCTCCAACGCAACCTCCATCTCCACCTCCTCCAACTCTTACTACTTCTTCTTCCTCTCTATTTTCTTCTCCTCCTACTCCTCCTCCTCTTCCTCCACTATCACCTCCTCCTTCAGCACCTATACCTCCCCCTCCACCCCGTCCATCACTTCCACCTCCTCGCCTTATTCAGCCATCTCTACGTCCTCCTCCGCCATCACCTCCACCTCCTACTCCACCACCACCACCTCTTCCTCGAACTCTGGAGCGGAAGAAAATGCAACTCACGCCCTTCAGCAAACGACAGAATAAGGAAGGAATCTTTTGTGTATGAGTGCTGAGGAAAGCTGTACGGTTTGCTGTCCATCGTCTTTTCTCTCTCTCTCTCTCTCTCTCTCTCTCTCTCTCTCTCTCTCTCTCTCTCTCTCTCTCTCTCTCTCTCTCTCTCTCTCTCTCTCTCTCTCTCTTTTCTTTCTTTCTCTTTTATCTTCTCTTTGTTCGAGGAAAGGCAGAAAGATTATGTTAAATAAAATAAAAGAGAGGGGGAAGGGGAAGAGAGAGAGAGAGAGAGAGAGAGAGAGAGAGGAGGGAGGATAATTGAGAAAGAGAAAGACCCATGAGTTCACGTTACTCAGCTTTATTCTGTTTTTATAAAGGGCAGGTCACATTTTTCATGTTTTTTCTTAAACATTTTCCTCTGAAGACATGAAAAGAAAGTGAGGCTTTGTTAGTGTAAAGTATTGTCTCCATTTAGTACGTAGACATAGGGAAAATGACTTTTGAGAAGAATACCATTGTATTATTTGACCATAAACCTCATTAGATTAGATTTCACTTCTTATTTCGGCTGAAGAAAAGGTACGCAAAAAGTACTCGCCGGAACATATTTGATCTCCAGAAAGTCTATATAATTAGTGTATATCGTCTTATCACCGGAGGAAACATTTCGTAATAACAACTAATGATAGTGCTAAAACTAGTAACCTTTACAGCTTATGTTTTGCAAACGCCCCTTTCCTTTCTTACTTACATAATTAGCGCAAAATTGACAGAGTCGATCGCCAAATTCGAAAAAAGACAAGCCAAAAACAAAATTTTCTGAGAGTCACCCCAGCCAGATGACGCTACAAAAAAGGGAGTCTTTTTCTATGCAGCTTGAAAGAAAACGGAGCAAGAACTAGACAAGTCTTTGTGGCGGTTTAAAAGCTACAATATTTGAAAAAGAAAGAAAAAAACGTTACATATGGGAATTCTAAACATAGATATTCAATACTATATATTTGGTTAACTTTGAATGCGGAACTCCTTCCTGGTGAAATATATATTATATGACTATGTATGTATATGAATATGTATACATACATACATACATATCTATCTATCTATCTATCCATCTATCTATATCTATATATATTTATTTATTTTTGTATATATATACATCTGTATAATATATATATATATAATATATATATATATATATATATATATATATATATATATATATATATAGTATATTTCTTAAAGCAGAGGACGAAAGAAAAACAAGTTTTGGAACGTGAAAACGAAGGAGGGAAAAACGACACTGCCAGCAAAGAGAGACAAAAAAACGAAAAGAAAATCAAGAAAAGAGAAAGTGATCGACAAGAGCAAAAGAGAGAGAGAGAGAGAGAGCAGAATCCGCAGAAAATCATGGGAGATTAAATATATTCCCCAGAAAGATTAAAGGTTGAAATAGAAGGTAGATCACCCATATGAAGGACTTTCCAGTTTCTTGCGCATACATATTGTCATTTCTAGGGTCTTCTATCATGAATATATTATAGATTTGGACAATATGAATAAGAAAGCATATGCTTAGATATTCTGAATTCATTACCAAACAACTTTCTGACACAAGTATATTTACCGGGGCTGGAGGAAGCTTATAGAATGAGATCGAATTTAATCCAATTATGTTTTATTCGCCTTTTATTCGTTTGTTTTTTTTACTTATTTTTCTTATTTGTATTTTGACCAAAGCAGCT
>NC_091557.1:32186537-32189037 GCF_042767895.1 Penaeus vannamei
ATGTAGTATATCTGTAGTCTGTAGTTTTGTATTTGATATTTCGCATTTTGATTTTCATGCGATATAAAAAATCAGAGCATTGCTTCCTATTTTCTTTATTAAAGTGATTTTTATTGTTGTTGTAGGCGGTTTATATATAGTTAATATAGTACTTGAGCCTATGAAAAGCATCTCTCTCTCTCTCTCTCTCTCTCTCTCTCTCTCTCTCTCTCTCTCTCTCTCTCTCTCTCTCTCTCTCTCTCTCTCTCTCTCTCTCTCTCTCTCTCTCTCTCTCTCTCACTCTCTCTCTCTCTCTCTCTCTCTCTCTCTCTCTCTCTCTACAAATGTATACATACATATATATTCATATGCATACACACACACACACACACACACACACACACACACACACACACACACACACACACACACATATATATATATATATATATATATATATATATATATACATATATATATATGTATATATATTTATATATACATACATGTACATATATATATATAATTTTCTCTCTCTCTCTCTCTCTCTCTCTCTCTCTCTCTCTGTCTCTCTCTCTCTCTCTCTCTCTCTCTCTCTCTCTCTCTCTCTCTCTCTCTCTCTCTCTTCATCTAATGCAATTAATTACATCATTTTAACATTTGTTCTCTCTAACTATCCATTCGAGAGCAGACTGCCACTCGATTCTGACCGGCCAATCACCCTGATCAGCAACTGCCGTTTGCCACCGTTGATTCTACAGCCTAAACTGCACCGCTTTCTAAACCAATTGACACTTTCGGCAACTGTCTCCACCTGTTGTGTGCCCTTTTCTGGGAAGATATTTTTGAGACACTGGCGGATAGACAGACAGACAGACAGATTTAGAGATAGACAGGCAGAGACAGAGAAAGGGGAGGAGGAAAGAGAGAGAGGAAGGGTGTGAAGTAGGGAAGGAAAGAAAGAGAAGGTGCCTGTGAATGAGAGAGGGAAGGAGGGAAAGAGACACTCAACACAGGCCGTGGTTGTTGTTGCATTATTTCAACAAAACCCAGCTAGCTTCGGTAACCATGCTAAGCCTCTTCATTTGCATAATCAGACATTAACCCGCCAGCATTACCTTTGCATAACTACCTACTGGACAGCTCTTTTACACCCTTTTTTTCATTCGTATTTCAAAAGCACAAGCATTCACGCTCATTTAAATGCACATAAATGAAATTCTTGCGTTCTTACTCAGCAAGCCTCCGTGTTAAGGCATTTGTTGCACCCATGAGAATTACTCCTTATCTGAAATTACACGGCTCACTTCACTCACATTCTCATCTGCAATCTAGAGTCCAAGCCACACGTACATTTACATTATACAACCGGCGCATCGCCACGCAAATGCCAGAGTGCTGTGTAAGAACTGTGCCTCGACTCTAGTCTTGGCGTCGACGATTGCCGTTCACTATCACTCATGCACCGGCACCGCGCATGCAGGTAGTTTACTCGGTATCAATAGAGCTACAAGTTGATATGCACACTATATTAAAAAACAAGTTGATACATAAATTACTTTTGATGTTACACAGGCCACAATATTGCCGCGTCCAACCGTCACTCATTTTGTCCAAGACCACCAGAATGTTCAGGGTTTCTAAGAATTTCGAATAATTCTTTCACAAGCACATCAGCTTACCGCCACATGACACATCTGAAGCCCAACAAACACACCAAAATACGTACAGCGCTCTCCCACATTCCCTTGCTCTCGTTCTTTAATAGCACCCATCCATTGATCAAATCGGCATGCAACATTTCCCAACACGGAACGTCTCTGGTATAAGATGCTTGCACTCCCACTCCCGACAGTTCTCTTGCTTGGAAACAGCGTGTGTAACGCCCGTGCTTTCAGTTTGCTAATCATCTGCACGCAGACTCGAACCCGCTTGTGAAAAAAATGCAATAAAAAAAGACAAGCAATGGAATCGGAGCATAAAAACATTACGCCACGTTGCCCGGCGTGCAGTCGCTGGCGGAGGCACGGCAGTCTGTTAGATTTTCCTTGATAAGATCTGATTTCTTTTTCTTCATCCTTCTATTCTCTCCCGTTTTTAGTCGTATCGGGGGCTGCACGAGCAAGGTAAGAAAATGGAAGAAAAAGGAGTCTTTCTCTTTTGATCTCCTGGGTCGTTAAGAGATCGTGAGAGCAGTGGTCCCCAACGCACTTTCGTCGCTGGTCGCGTTTGGCTCGAGAGGGAGAGGGGGAGAGAAAGAGAGGGAGAGACTGAGAGAGAGGAGCGGGAGGAGAGAGAGAGGGATATAAAGATATAAAGAGAGAGATGGAGGGAGAGAGAGAGAGAGAGAGAGAGAGCAGGAGGGAAGGAGAAAGAGGGGAGAGTGAGAGAGAGAGAGAGGGATGGAAAGAGGGGGGGGATTAAGATAGAGAATTAGAAAGAGGGGGACTGAAAAGAGAAAGAGAGTGGCGAAGGAAGAGATAAAAAACAAAGAGGGAGAATGGGGAAGAAGGGAGAGAGG
>NC_091557.1:32194037-32199037 GCF_042767895.1 Penaeus vannamei
AGGAATGAGGCAAGGAACTTAAGTATTATTGGTAAAAGAAGGTGAGTTTCATGTACAGCCTTTGGGAAGCTAACGCCGAAAGAACAAAATTACCAAGTAATAAGAAGGAAGAACGATCGTTGAAAAAAAAAACTTTTAGATTAGTATGATCGACAACGGAAAATGAATTGATTGATAGCTTTTAAGGCGTTCGCGGTTTAAACTCAGCATTATCGACAGCAGATGAGTAGTCTTGACGTACGAGCCTGTCTCCTGCCTTTTAAGTGAGGCTTGCGGCGGAAGAGAAAATGATATTAATGCAGAAGAATAAGGAAATTGAGTTGAGTTTGTCTGCAGCATTTCCCGTTTTCTTTTCTTGATATTTTTTTTTCCTGATATATTTTTTATATTGTATTTTTTTTTTTATTCCTATTTTTTTTAAAGATACTCTTCTCTTTCTATTCTGTATTTTCTGTGGATTGTAAATAAAAAAGATGATATTTAATTTTCATCTACATTTCTTCGTTCATTATTAGTTTTCTCTCCTTTAAAGTCTTATGGATGTTTTCTCTTTTCATTTCGCATTCAGTATCCGTTTTCTGTGACTTATTCTATCCGCACATGTATGCGAATGAAGAGAGGCGGAACATAGGTTAACTCCACTCTTTCTCTTCGCTAACAACTAAAATCATTTCAGAACGGCAAGGGACGCCAATATACTAATATTAGAGAAAAACGCAAATAGATAAAAGTAAAGATATATATCTAAATAATGATAATGACAATGAATAAACATTTTTTCAATCTGATTACTAGATATCGATGATGGAAAGGACGACTAGATTGAGAGAAGTAGACAGTCAATTAGAAAGAATACTTTTCCGTTATCATCTTATCACCATCAGCCTTATCATCTAAAAGTCTCATAAACATCGTTTCGTGAATATCATCATCACAGTTATCAATATCGTCACCATCATCATTGTCGTTATCATCAGCATTACTGTCATTGTAACTGACATCATTATCATCACTCATCACCTTCGCTAACATAATCATCAAAATTATCATCGTCAGTATACGTTCCATCATTTTCCATTTCATCATCAGGTTATTCCAGGAGATAGGGTGCTCGCACGGGGAAAGAGAAGGAGAGGGAGAGACAGAGAGAGATTGGAAGAGAGAAACAGAAAGAGAGGGCTGCAGAGAGACGGAGAGAGAGAGAGAGGGAGGGTGATAGGAAAGAAAGAAAGGGTGGGGAGGGAGGGAGAGAGAGAGAGAGAGAGAGCGAGAGAGAGAGAGAAAGAAAGAAAGAAAGAGAGAGAGAGAGAAGGAGAGAAAGAAAAGACAGAGAGAGAAAGGTCACTAGAGCAATCTTTCCCGTCAAGATTATATATGAGACTACCTTGATCGGCCACTCACGATTGATCATGAATGAGGGCATCTTGCGGAAAAATAGTCACACAAAAAAGAAAATATATGATAAAAGAGAGAGAGAAAAAAAGAAGAGGAAGAAGAAGAAACAGCAGAAGATCATATTCGATAGGAAATAAATAGTCACGCAAAATAGAAGAAAAAAAGAAAGAAGTAGAGGAAGAAACAACGGAAGATCATATTCGATATGAAAGAAATAGTCACGAAAAAATAAATGAAAGTAAAGAAAAGCAAAAAGAAGAAGAAGAAGAAACAACAGAAGATCATATTCGCTTCGAGTGTATTTAAGGAGGATCTCCTTCCAAGGACGCGCCGGGCAGGGCGGCCGAACGCATTCACGCTGAACACGCTCCGCTTTGCAGGGGGAGGAGGAGCATGTAGGTCAGCGGGGTCCTCTTTGTTTCGCTTCGGATCGGGCCTCTTGCAGGGGGCCTCTTGCGTCCTTCTCTTGGGTAGGTGGTGGTTTCCTCCCTTGGCTGAGTCCACTTGCCTCCCTTGCTGTCTTCCCTTCTTCTTTTGATTCCTTGCCTCCCTTTCTTCCTTGATATCTTGCTTCTCTCGATTTCTTGCCTCCCTTCCTCGATTGGCACCTTGCCTCATTCTTCCTTTGCCTGCTTACCTCCCTTCCTCTCTCGACTCCATACCTCCCTTTCTCCCTTGCCTACCTCCCTCTCTCGGCTCCTTTCCTCGTTCCTCCCTGACTCTCTTGCCTTCCTCCTTTTCTTGCCTCCCTTATATCCTTTACTCTCTACCTCCCTTGGCTCCCTTCCTCCTTGCCTCCCTTCCTCGCTTGCCTCCCTCGATCCCTTGCTTCCCTTCCTCTTCTAGTTCTTTGCCTCAAAGAAGAGAGGATAAAGAGGGAGGCAAGAGAGAGAGAAAAAAGAAAGCGACAGAGAGAGAGAGAGAGAGAGATAGGTACATCGATTGAGTGAGAGCGAGAGATAGACAGACAGACAGACGGAAAGAGAATAAGAGAGAAAGAGAAAAAAAGAGAAAGCGAGAGAGAGAGGGGGGGAGAAATATATGTGTATATATGTGTGTATATACATACATCCATATATATATATATATATATATATATATATATATATATATATATATATATATATATATATATATGAGAGAGAGAGAGAGAGTGAGTGACTGAGAGAGACAGGGGAGGAAAAAAAAAGTGAGATAGAGAGATTGATAGGTAGATAGAGAGAGAGAGAGAAAGAGAGAGAGAGATGGAGAGATAAATGGTAAAAGAAAGTGAGATAGAGATAGACAGAGAGAGAGGTATGAGAGAAAGAGCGATAGATAGATCGATATATATATATATATATATATATATATATATATTATATATTTATATATATTATATATATATATGTATGTATGTATGTATGTATGTATATATACCATGTATGTGTGTGTGTGTGTGTGTGTGTGTGTGTGTATATATATATATATATATATATATATATATATATATATATATATATATATATATATATATATATATATATATATATATATATATACACATATATACACGTATATTTCAGCAGAGGCGTGTGCTGCGAGGTGCATCGGTAGCGTTCTCGTCTAGCAGTCTTGCTGACTTGCGTTCAATCCTGGGCGCTGCCAGTGGATGGTAACCCCGGTCATTCCTCACACACAGAAGGTAATTTGGAAGAAAAAAAAAATACACATCATGTCGCAGCAAAGAATATCCATCGTAATAAATGGAATTATACTAGATTACAATTATAAATCACATTTGGGATTCGGGGCAAGATCTCTATGGGTCCCCTTTAGATCCCTTAACGGGTTTAATGAATAAAATTATACATGTTTTTTTACGCCTGATCCTTTTTACCTGTGGTAGATATGAACTACTCACTTGCACTTCTTGCTATTTAATATTCTTATAGTTTACCCTAAAAAAATCGTTACCTTCTGTTTAATGTTTATACAATCAACTCATGGGAATTCGTTATAGCAAAGTCATTCATATGATTCATCATATCTATTTATTAATTTTGATAAATTTACGACTTCTTCTCTTACATCATTTGGGTGGGGGCCACAGGGCGGTGAAAAATTGCTGCCCCCCCCCCTCTCCCACCCCTAACTACGCCACTGTTCGAAAGGTGTTGTTTTGATATGACAGTCGCGCACGGAACTGACAGCATTAAGTGGCGGCGTGATGAAGTCATCACATTCTTGGGGCGTGAATGCTGGAATCTCTCTCTTTCTCTCTTTAACTCTTTCATTCTCTCTTTCTCTCTCTCTCTCTAGCTATCTATCTATCTATCTATCTATCTATCTATCTCTCTCTCTCTCTCTCTCTCTCTCTCTCTCTCTCTCTCTCTCTCTCTCTCTCTCTCTCTCTCTCTCTCTCTCTCTCTTTCTCTCTTTCTCTCTTTCTCTCTCACTCTCTCACTCTCTCACTCTCTCACTCTCACTCTCTCACTCTCTCACTCTCTCACTCTCTCTCTCCTTCACTCCCTCCCTCCCTCCTTTCCTCTCTTCTTGCCTTCCCCTGCCCCCTCTCATCCTTTCACCCTCTTACTCACTCACTCCCTGTCACCCTGACACTCCTTCACACCCTCTTACCTTCCCCCCCTCTCCCTCTCCTCCTCCTTCCCTCCATCCGTCCCTCTCCTCCTCTCCCCTTCCCTCCCCCTCTCCTCCTCTCCCCTTCCCTCCCCCTCTCCCCCTCTTTCCCTCTCTCCGTCCCTCTCTCCTTCCATCCCCCTCTATCTCTCTCAATCGCCAAGAATTTAGCATAATTCACATTCACCCAGTCTTTGTTTCGATATTACACAATGCAGATCGGCCTCCTTCACTCACGCACATTCTTTTCTTGCGTTACCTTTCGTGTCACGCACAAGACCCTGCATGCTTGAACACTGCGATCGCCTCAGATAGAATGCTGTGGACGGGGCCCTGTTGCGTCATAACAGAAGCGCAGAGGTGATGCTGATGATGATCGGATTAGGTGGGTTACTAAGTCGATGGATGTTCAGGAAAAGGAAAAAAATAATCATACGAACGCATGTAGACACGCGCACATAAACATACAGACATTCTATCTCTTTCTCTCTCTTTTTCTCTTTCTCTCTCTCTCTCTCTCTCTCTTTCTCTCTCTCTATATATATATATATATATATATATATATATATATATATATATATATATATAAATCGATCTATCGATCTATCTCAGTTAATCACACACACACACACACACACACACACACACACACACACACACACACACACACACACACACACACACACACACACACACACACACATACACGCACACATACACGCACACATACACGCACACACACACACAAATACACACACACACACACACACATTAAAGAAAATAGCGATATCGTAGTTCCTAAAGGATTTTATCGTCTTTGAAGGAAGTAGTTACTCCACGTATATCACAGCGACCATGATCTGTGCGGGACCTCGATCTATTACATATGAATAGGTTGGGAAATCAGTTCATTCGTGACGAGCAAGGTATGGTTCGATATTGAAGCACGACGGAGGAGGGAGAGAGAGAGAGAGAGAGAGACAAAA
>NC_091557.1:32266537-32269037 GCF_042767895.1 Penaeus vannamei
CCCGTACCACGTGACATGTATTGACCAATCAGAGGGCGAGCTTTGTTCCCACCGCCAAGATCATACGGCCGCTCTCCTCCTTAAGAGTGTGGGGGAATGTGCTGCGATTTAGCCCTCCAGCGCCCTCTCTGAGTTACTTATCTGTCGCGGGAATATATTGGATGCATGTGAGCTTGCGAGAGGAGCGAGAGAGGCCGAGATGTAGGAGCTGCGAGGCGGATGTTCGGTGCGAAAAGGGAGTGATGCTCTCGCCATTTTAGGCCTCGGCCGACGGTGGACGGAGTGTTGTTGTTTTTCAGTGGCCTGTTTGCGAGCCTCGGAAGGCGTCTGCCGGGCCCCCGACTACATCTCGGACTAGAAGGAATCATCCAGCAGGGCATCATGACGCAGAATCAGCAGAATATCACGACCCTGCTGATTCCTGACCCGAATGGTGAGTGTTGTTGGGTCGCAGGGAAGGCCCCGAGTCTGACTCTCGGAGGTGGTCGCTCGTTTTCAAAAGCTGTCCTTTCGTGCAGGCTGCCGTGACTCTTGGCTGGACGCCCCTATCGTGGCGTCTGGGCCTTGCACTGTCTTGCTCTGTGCGAGTCACGGGGCGACGGCATATTTTCTGGGGAATTTACTGTGAGTAAGAAAGGCAAGGGGTGGACGAGCAGGGTGGTCATGGAGGCGATCGCGGCGGACGAGTCGGGCTTATTTTCCTGGCTGCTCCCCCCGGTGGCCAAGGGGGGAGTGGGCATGAGGGCAGTTGTGTGGGGTTGGCCTATGGGTATGCAGGTTGGGCTTCCTTTGGGTACAGTTTAAAGCAGGAAACCCCAGGACGAGATCAATACCAGGCCCTAAGAAGGCGTCCTACCCTGGCGACCTGGGGAAGAAGAGGACTCGGCTCTGGGCATTCCCCGAGGATCTAAGGACTCAAGCTGGGGTCCTGGTGAGGGGCTGAAGGAAGGCTGGGGGACTAGTTACAACTTGAAAAGGGGGGGGCAATTGTTGGGCTCCCTGATGCTGTATTGATCCAGCCCAACAAAGGAATCTGAAATAGGAAGTTCTCCCTTGACTTGCTGGGGTGGGCTGGTCTGTTGCAGGGGAGCTGGTGCCTGGATGTAATGTTTCATTGGGTATGTGTGTTTAGTTGAGCAGTTGCAGTGTGTGCTTGTGCCAGTGTTAGTTTATAGTGGGTGCTTATGATAGGATGTTCTGTTGAGTAGGTCCTTGTGATTGAATATTCTGTTGCAGATTAGTAGCATGTGCTTTGATGTTCATAGACATACTTTAGATATGAAGTATTTTGTGGAGGGACTAATATCTTGCCGTGTGTGAGCAGTGGCGATACCTGAAATGAGTAATTAGTGGATGCAGAACATTGGTATTGATTAGTAGACTTCTGTGAGAACACAAGTTGATCCCAGAATGTGAAAATTGCACAGGTTTAGTTCAGATGTTATGAATATTAAGCATTAGTAGATCCTTTTGATGGTTAAATTAGTGTGTATATATTTTGATAGGGTTTTTTTCCCATTTGTTTAAATGTTGATATTGATTTTATCTACATAAGATTGCATAGATACAATTTTTTATTAAAAATTTAGTTTTTTTCATTTTACTTTTAAAATTTGTGTTGGCAACATGGTTATTTTAAGAAATTTAAGTTTTAGGCCATATTTCTAAGCAGATATGCAAACCAGTAGTTTCTTTTTTCCAGTGAAATTTAAATTTTCATCTTAGTACCAAAATTTCCTTACTTTTTTGTTAATTGGAAATTGAGGAAACAAATGGGATTTCATTTTGTCTAGCATTAAAGATAAATTTTTATGCCGAGAAGGCCAGATCAGATCGATTCAAGACTAGGTTAGGATAGGCCAGTTGTAAGATAAAAAAAAGGTAAGGTAAAAACAGGTTTAGTTGAACGTGTCTTCTTTAGTTTGAGGTTAGTTTTTGGTTCTGGCACCAAATTTTGGGTTAGGGTTGTACTTCCAGATGAGGCTAGCCTGTGAAGTGAGGAGGGCAAGGGGTGTGATAGCAAGACCGCCAAAATTCGTTAAACAAGAATTACTATATTATGAAGTTTCCATGTGTTCTTCAATGAGGTAATGCAAGTGTAGTAGTTGCCAACATTATTATTATTTATTACCTTTTCAATAATATCTAGGAACATTTTTATGAGCTATCTTACACTTTTAGCCATTTGAAAGTTATGGAAAATGATATACAGCCAAGAGATATAATAAATTCTTGGAGCAGTGTTCAAAAGAATTTTTTGCTTTTTCTCTGATTCAAATTAAGTATCATCTGACTTGTCATTATGCAGTCCTTTAGAACCAAAGTATACCCTGAATGGGTTACAATTGCCCCTGAAGGAATGGTGAGCATTTTACTACAAATATATATATAGTTTTTGCATGTGAAATATTCAAGGGTGTGGAGATAGAGGGACAGAGCTTCAAAAATTGTGCCTGACTAAAGTTTTGGAACCATAGTGCTAGAATCAGAGGGCAGCGAT
>NC_091557.1:32274037-32276537 GCF_042767895.1 Penaeus vannamei
TGTCCCCCTCTTTCTTCCTCCTCCTCTTCCTTGTCCCCTCTTTCTCTCCTCCCTCTTCCTTGTCCCCTCTTTCTCTCCTCCTCTTCCTTGTCCCCCCTCTTTCTCTCCTCCTCTTCCTTGTCCCCCTCTTTCTCTCCTCCTCCTCCTTGTCCCCCTCTCTCTCTCCTCCTCTTCCTTAAGTCCCCCTCTCTCTCTCCTCCTCTTCCTTGTCCCCCTCTTTCTTTCCTCCTCTTCCTCTTTGTCCCCCTCTTTCTCTCCTCCTCTTCCATGTCCCCTCTTTCTCTCCCTCCTCTTCCTTGTCCCCCTCTTTCTCTCCTCCTTTTTCTTTGTCCCCCCTCTTTCTCTCCTCCTCTTCCTTGTCCCCCCTCTTTCTCTCTTCCTCTTCCTTGTCCCCCTCTTTCTCTCCTCCTCTTCCTTGTCCCCCTCTTTCTCTCCTCCCTCTTTCTCTCCTCCTCTTCCTTGTCCCCCTCTTTCTCCTCCTCTTCCTTGTCCCCTCTCTTTCTCTCCTCCTCTTCCTTGTCCCCCTTCTTTTCTCTCCTCCTCTTCCTTAGTCCCCCTCTTTCTCTCCTCCTCTTCCTTGTCGCCCTCTTTCTCTCCTCCTCTCTTCCTTGTCATCCTCTTTCTCTCCTCCTCTTCCTTGTCGCCCTCTTTTCTCTCCTCCTCTTCCTTGTCCCCCTCTTTCTCTCTCCTCCCTCTTCCTTGTCCCCTCTCTTTCTCTCCTCCTTCCTTCTCCTTGTCCCCTCTTTCTCTCCTCCTCTTCCTTGTCCCCTCTCTTTCTCTCCTCCTCTTCCTTGTCCCCCTCTTTCTTCTCCTCCTCTTCCTTGTCCCCCTCTTTCTCTCCTCCTCTGCCTTGTCCCCTCTCTTTCTCTCCTCCTCTGCTGTCCCCCTCTTTCTCTCTCCTCCTCTTCACTTGCCCCCTCTTTCTCTCCCTCCCTCTCCCTTGTCCCCCTCTTTCTCTCCCTCCTCTTCCTTGTCCCCCTCTTTCTCTCCTCCTCTGCCTTGTCCCCCTCTTTCTCTCCTCTCTTCCTTGTTCCCCTCTTTCTCTCCTCCTCCTTCCCTTGTCCCCCCTCTTTCTCTCCTTCTCTTCCTTGTCCCCCTCTTTCTCTCCTTCTCTTCCTTGTCCCCCCTCTTTCTCTCCTCCTCTTCCTTTTGTCCTCCCTCTTTCTCTCCTCTTCTTGTCCCCTCTTTCTCTCCTCCTCTTCCTTGTCCCCCTCTTTCTCTCCCTCACTCTTCCTTGTCCCCCTCTTTCTCTCCTCCTCTTCCTTGTCCCCCTCTTTCTCTCCTCCTCTTCCTTGTCGCCCTCTTTCTCTCCTCCTCTTCCTTGTCGCCCTCTTTCTCTCCTCCTCTTCCTTGTCGCCCTCTTTCTCTCCTCCTCTTCCTTGTCCCCTTCTTCTCTCCTCCTCTTCCCTTGTCCCCCCTCTTTCTCTCCCTCCTCTGCATTATCCCCCTCTTTCTCTCTCCTCCTCTGCATTGTCCCCCTCTTTCTCTCCTCCTCTTCCTTGTCCCCCTCTTTCTCTCTCCTCCTCTTCCTTGTCCCCCTCTTTCTCTCCTCCTCTGCCTTGTCCCCCTCTTTCTCTCCTCCTCTCTTCCTTGTCCCCCTCTTTCTCTCCTCCTCTTCCTTGTCCCCCCTCTTTCTCTCCCTTTCCTCTGCCTTGTCCCCCCTCTTTCTCTCTCCTCCTCTGCCTTGTCCCCTCTCTTTCTCTCCTCCTCTTCCTTGTCCCCCTCTTTCTCTCCTCCCTCTGCCTTGTCCCCTCTTTCTCTCCTCCTCTGCCTTGTCCCCCTCTTTCTCTCCTCCTCTGCCTTGTCCCCCTCTTTCTCTCCCTCCTCTTCCTTGTCCCCCTCTTTCTCTCCTCCTCTTCCTTGTCCCCCTCTTCTCCTTCTCTCCTCCTCTGCCTTGTCCCCCTCTTTCTCTCCTCCCTCTCCCCTTGCCCCCTCTTTCTCTCCTTCTCTTCCTTGTCCCCCTCTTTCCTCTCCTCCTCCTCTTCCTTGTCCCCTCTTTCTCTCCTCGTCTTCCTTGTCCCCCTCTTTCTCTCCTCCCTAACTTCCTTGTCCCCTCTTTCTCTCCTCCTCTGCCTTGTCCCCCTCTTTCTCTCCTCCTCTCTCCTTGTCCCCCTCTTTCTCTCTCCTCCTCTTCCTTGTCCCCTCTCTTTCTCTCCTCCTCTTCCCTTGTCCCCCTCTTTCTCTCCTCTTCCTTGTCCCCCTCTTTCTTCTCCTCCTCTTTCCTTGTCCCCCTCTTTCTCTCCTCCTCTTCTTGTCCCCCTCTTTCTCTCTCCTCCCTCTTCCTTATCGCCCTCTTTCTCTCCTCCTCTTCCTTGTGTCTCTTTCTCTCCTCCCTCGTCCTTGTCGCCACCCTCTTTCTCTCCTCCTCTTCCTTGTCGCCCTCTTTCTCTCCTCCTCTTCCTTGTCCCCTTCTTTTCTCTCCTCCTCTTCCTTGTCGCCCTCTTTCTCTCCTCCTCTTCCTTGTCCCCTCTTTTCTCTCCTCCTCTTCCTTGTCCCCCTC
>NC_091557.1:32291537-32294037 GCF_042767895.1 Penaeus vannamei
TAGGTGATTAGTTTCAAAGTTGTTCGTTTAATTAACGACGAATTATTTTTTTTAATGGAAAGGCTTACATGCCATATCGATATGAAAATGGATTCTTAATTTAATTCAATACGAGATGAAAGAATATTATCTGACACAAAAAGTTATTGAGATTATTGCAGGCTTGGAATGATAAATAATAGGAGTGGGAGGGAAATGCACTATGCACTAATGCACTAGTCCAGAAATATTGTTGTTAAGAAGCCTTATAAAACCAACTCTTCAGGTACATGAAAGGTCTTCTTAAGCATGTTATCAGGGCTCTAGATTAGTGCACTCAGGTGTGCTGGTGACGGGAAATTTGTAATCTCCAGAACAGGAAATGGAGTGGCGACCAGACATTTCTTGGGGTGTTGGACGGGGTGAAAACGTGGGTGCGAGGCGTGGGGGGGGAAGGGTCTGTTGACTGTTGGTTGGATAGGTTGGATGTGTTTGGCTGAGGTGGATGGTGGGGGGCTTGCAGAGGAAGGTCAAAATCTCCTCTTTTTCTTGTTTAATTTCCCCCGTTTCACTCGCTTCGCTTTTCTATTCTTCTCGGTTCCCCACTTCACTTTCTCCCCCCCCCCCCCTCCTGCCTTCCCCTTTCGCTCTCAATTTTCTTTTATCCTTTTTTTTTTGCGGAAGCTTATGCATTGCTCAGAAATATTTTGAGACGGAGATGGAGAGGAGAAAGAAGTGTCAGGAATTAAAAGGCCAAAGAGAAAAGGGGGACGAGTACGAACACCGAGAGATGAATGAGTGTAAACAGTTGCGTTCAGTAAGGTGCCTGTGGGTGATAGTGAAGATCGGGTGAGTAAGAGTGTCATCGCCTCGCCAGTGAGTGAGTCATGCGCATGATATTCTCCACATCATCGTAATTACCACCCGAGGCCCACACTGCATGGCTCTTCTTGTGCTTATGCTTGCTGCCTCAGCCACTTGTTACTCCTCCACTTCACCTCCGCGGCTTCCACTTCAGATTGGAGGCTTTCTATCTGCTTGCCTGATTATCAGTAACTCGCTCACACGCTCCGCTCTCCTCTTTTCTCGTCTCCTCTCCCCTCTTCTTTTCTCATCTCCTTTGCTCTCTCCCCTTTCTCCTCCCCCCCCCCCCCTACATTCTTCTTCCATTCAATAACTCACTCACTCTCCTCTCTCCTCTCTCTCTCTCTCTCTCTCTCTCTCTCTCTCTCTCTCTCTCTCTCTCTCTCTCTCTCTCTCTCTCTCTCTCTCTCTCTCTCTCTCTCTCTCTCTCTCTCTCTCTCTCTCTCTTCCTCTGCCCCTCCCCCCTCCCTTTTCCCTCTCTTCTCAACCCACGCTCATTTTCCCTATTTTTTTCCTCTAACACACTCCTCCCCCTCTTTCACCGTCCCTCGGGCTGTGTCTGCCTCTGTCTTGCTTGTTTCTAAATTTGTCCATTTGAGATAAATCTTTGTATTACGCGATGTTTCGTCCGGTTACTCCATTGGCCCATTGAAAGACTAACCTTGAGGGGGGCACACGGACACTGCAGTAGGGCACGTGTTCATTTGATGGCCCTGTTTGGATGTGGTGATGTAATGATTTATCACCAACGCCGCCACTGCATTATTAAAAACAGCTACCGTTTTCCGTTGTGGAGGTCATTTCTTATTTTGTGGGATGATACAACGTGCATTTCCCCTCCCCTTCAGTGTTACCATGGAAACCCACCAATCATGATGATGGTGGTGGTGCTTCTGTCACAGACTGCACTCGGCCTATCCCCCTGCTCTTTCTTTCTCATTGTTACAGATGGCGACAGTGCCACCCCCTCCTTTTGGTCCCAACTCTCTCCACCTCCCCCAATTCCTTACCACCCCCTTGTAGCTCAACGGCCTCCCACGACCTCCCCCTCGGCCCTCCTCTCCCCTCCCCTCCCCCCGAGACACTATTACGCAGCCTCGCTTGGCCCTCGTTGCTAGTAAAGTCTATGCCGTCACTCGGGGCAGCAGTAATATGGGCGGAAGGGGGGGGGGGAGTCCAATGTGGAGGCGAGTTATAGGAAGATGAATATGGATGTATTTTATGTATTTTTTGACGGTCGATTCCCAAACCTCGGCGCTCACTAACGCACTTTTCCTCATATATTCACTGTATTTCGAACGTGCATATGTAACATGCGCGAAACGGCGGCATATGCGACATTTTCTAATGCCATTCCTAGTCCTGTTGGTGTGGCGGTGGGGGGCAGAGGGGGTTGCAGTTGGGGGTACGGTAGGTTTCCGTTGGTCTTTGAGGCATAGTTACCAGCTATTGTCTCTCCACATGCCTTTTCTACCACTACCGCACCCAACTGGTTTGGTTGGTTCCGGGGAAGTGTGTGAGGAGATGTGTATATTATTTGTCACAATGTGAGGGTGACGGTGGGTGAAAGAATCTTTAGTATATATTGAAAGAGAAAATGTAAGTTTATATAATGTGATAATGGGAATTGATAAAATGATAAAGCTGTAACCAAGGC
>NC_091557.1:32296537-32301537 GCF_042767895.1 Penaeus vannamei
TGCAGACACGCACACACAGGCAGACACGCACATGCTTAAACACACACACATGCAGACACGTGCATATTCCTATATAGATCACATTTCCCAAATATTTCCCAAGAAGGAAACTTTTCTTTCTTATTCTTATTCCTCGCTCTTTCTCCCATCCCCATTTCATATATCCTTCCGAGTGAACCCAGAAAATGGAAGGAAAAAGAGATAACGTTTGTTTCTAAATTTTTTTTCTCTCCTTCCTTTCCCTATAACTCCCCCTTCTCTTTTTATTTCTTTCCCTCCCTCTCCCCTTTCTCTCCCCTCTTAAATTCTAACTCCTTTCTCCCATCCCTTCTCTCACCCTCCCATCACTCCTCTCACCCTGCCTACTCCTCCATCCCTCTAAGCCATCCTCTCCTCCAATTTCCCAGGCGTTTCTACCCCCCTCCTATCGCGCCCGTTGAATTGCGACAGCTTTCTAGAACACGTCTCACGCGACTCGAAGAAACTGAGCGAGATAAAAAACGAAAAAAAAAAAAATGGTAATAGGATAGAAGTTACTGGGCACTTAGGCGAGTAACTTAATTACCGACGCGTTTCTGCGGGGCCTCCCGAAGAAGCGCGTCGTGCCTGCGAGTCATTGCTTTCTTGTTATTACCTTTTTTTATACGGTCATTACATACTGCATGTCTGCGTGCACGTGTAGCGCGTTCAGTTTTCAGAATGGGGAGGGAAAGAGAAAATTCCAGAATCTTTATTAGGCATTCTTGTAAAATTAACATACTTCAAGCCAACAGTAAAAAAAAAGGGGGGGGGGGGAAGAAAATGAGGTTCGCCCATTCTTTTGTTTATCTTATCTATTTATTTGCAGTTTTCCGGAAAAGTGAGTCAATTTTGGAAATGCAGGGTTCACACCCGGCACGAGGGAGAGGAGGGAGGGAGGGGAAGGGCAAGGGCGAGGACTCCTAAATGGAATTAAACTGGTGCGTAAATATCGCGCCCTGAGAATGAGGAGTTGCAGGTGGTGGGCGGGTTGGTCTCCTCGGGCCGGCGCCCATGAAATATTCGTATGAAGTGTCAACGCGCGTGATCTAATAATCGTGTGCGCTGGAATATATTTTACCCTGCATTATGGCTGGAGCGTGGGCTAAAGGGGCTGGGGTAGAAGGGGGTTAGGAAGGGGGTTCTGTGTGTGCTTTCATTTCTTATTTTATTGTTGCTTTCTTCGCGTTCATCGACTTTGCTTCTTGTTTATTACTTGTCCCTCTTTTCTTTCCCTCTCCCTCTCCCTACTAACTCCTTTCCCAATCACGCCCACGGTGAAACAATGCTTCTAGAAGACGCGTTGTTGATTCACAAATTAAGCCGCTCTCTCCAACCTACAGTTCTGTTGATACGGCTTTATAAATTACATGATATCTGATCTGACACCATTTTCCCCTCACAGGTGGACAGCCGCAGATGATCAAGGTGATGGGCGGCAAGGGTGGCCAGCTTCCGATTCAGCTGGCGGGCGTGGGCGCAGGTGGCTCAGCTGGCACCGTCAAGGCCACCTTCATTAAGACTTCAGGTGACCAGGTAAGGTAGCAGATCAAATATTCGTGGGGAGATTTGTCCATTTCTCATTGATATTCATTATATATATATATTTTTGTATCATGTTCTTTACTTTGTCCGTATTTTTTTCTGTATTTTAATTCCGGTTTATTTTATTTCAACATTAGTAGTAGTAGTAGTAGTATTGTATTTGTTATTGTCTTTTATTTTTAATCGATTCATTTTAAGGCCTGTTTGCCCGCGGGTTTTCAGACAAGGAAGTTGGTATTTGACCTTTCCGCGCCACCACTTTTCGTTGAGATTTGCTTTAAGTGTACGCTGCATCTTTCTCCCACCCACTCCCTCGGCTCACCCTGGGTTTCCTCGTTTCTAAGCTCTTTATTTCGGTACCTTCTATCTCGCAGTTTTTCGGTTTGCCACTCTTTTGTGTGTGTGTCATTTGCTTCCTGTGCGCACGTTTGTTTTATTTCCTACTTTCGCATTTCAAGTCTTCCATCCCCGCCCCTTCGGCTTACACCATAAATATATGCCGGCCAGACATGCACAGTGCACCTACGGCAATGAAGTGAGAGAGAGAGGAGAGGAGGGGGAGGGGGTCTTCCCAGGGACAGGCCTGTTGACGATGACGGCGGTGGCTGAGGTTGTGGCGGAGGTTGTGTGATACGGCGGCGGCGGCGGCTCTGGCCTTGACTTTGACCCTGGACAGCACGCGAAAGGTTATTTGCTGGCGGTGGTGGTGGAGGCGGTGCAGGTGCTGATGACGGTAACGGTGGTGGCTGTTAACGGGTGGATATGGTTGTTGGTGGTAGTAGGGCAAGGAATGTATTACGACATTGTCGATTGCATGCCACTTTCTATTTTTTGGATACTGCCCTCTGCCCTCACTCAACGAGTATTTTTTTTCGTTATTGTTTTCGCCGAATTTCCCTTCATTGACGATTTCCACTCTTTTCTTGAGTCTTTGATTCGGAGATATCATCAAACGGGAGAAGGCCTGGGAAAGTTCGCTCTCGTGTCGCCTCGATCTGGAGGTCACGAAATCGTGTCGACGTCCCGGCCACGCAACGTTCACATGAAATATTCTGCTGCGTCTTTCGAGTGCATGGCCCACGATGCACAGACCCTCGACGCCCCGAAGCCCCGAGCTGTGCACCTCGCCTACCGGGAACCGTACGCCGCTCTTGAAATCTCCGCCGTGCATCATGTGCGTCTCTTGGGTATTGCGTCACCCTTGTCTGCACTATCTCTCAGGGGCTCTTGCTCTTCGTTTGAGGCGAGTGGGAAGGTTCTAAAGAGCGAGAGGATGACGTGGTTCCACTCGCCATTCTTCGTGGCTAGCGTTACACTCCATAGCAGCGGAAGAAGCGAGAAAGGTGTCTCAGGGAACGAGCGTGAATGGTGTTAGGTCTGAGGCATGTATCCAAGTAGGGTACGCATGCTCATGGGCCATGATGGTGTTGGATCATATATTGGTCAGGTGTGTCAGACTGTGTGTCAATCTTTGCCCAGGGACTAATACTCGGGAGGTATGGCATTGGTGACATTTCTCTTGTTTCTTTGTTTGTTCGCGTGCCTCTCTGCCAACTAGGGCTCTCGTGCTGAAGGGATCATACTCGTTTCATATGCATGTAAGAAAAAAAAAACTTCAAACGTCACCTCTTCCATGTTGATCCGTAACATGGAAAGGATTCCGTCCGCTCTGCCTCTCCCCCCTTCAAGAAGTCTTAACGTTGCAAACAGGCGGAGAATCGTTACCGCCGTTGATGGCCGTGGTCTCGCTGCAATAAAGATTGATCCTCCCTTCTCTCCGGCGACGCATCGAAGTGGTTCGCAAGTTGCCTTGACCCGGCGCTCATTCTCAGGAATGGGCGCCCTTGTCGTCGTCGTCGTCAGCTGCTATCTCAGGAGTGTTGTGAAGGAGGGCGGAGGGATGGTAGCAGCCACGCACACACAGGTCAAGAGGTGGTGGTGTTGCAAATATGGGGCGGTTTTCGGTATCGAATGAGTGTGACTAGGAGTGTGATGGATATTTGACTTGATATGAGACGGGTGGAACGCTTTTGTGTGTGTGTGTTTGGATTGGTAGAAATTGATGGATCCCGTTTTTTTTTTCAGGTACGTTCGTGTGTGTGTGTGTGCTTCAGGTGGATTTAGATTGTGATTTCGTGAGTGACGGGAAATTATATTGATCGGTTTTCTTTCCCATTTTTCCTTCTCTCTCTCTGCTTCTACATCCTGTTTCCGGCGCTTTTCCTCTGAATCCCTCCCGGGAGTGAGTAAAGGAGAAAGAAAGGAAATTAATATAGACATCAGGAGCGTGGTTTGTTTTTATGCCAGACTTCGGAGGAAGGAATAAGAATAAAAGAGGTACAAAGGGAAAAGAGCAAGGTTATAGTAAAGGAAAGGCCATTGTGAACGGCTGTGCGCCCCCCTTCTCTCTCTCTCTCTCTCTCTCTCTCTCTCTCTCTCTCTCTCTCTCTCTCTCTCTCTCTCTCTCTCTCTCTCTCTCTCTCTCTCTCTCCCTCTCCCTCTCCCTCTCCCTCTCCCTCTCCCTCTCTCCCTCTCTCTCCCTCTCTCTCTCTCTCTCTCTCTCTCTCTCTCTCTCTCTCTCTCTCTCTCTCTCTCTCTCCCTCTCTCTCTCTCTCCCTCTCCCTCTCCCTCTCCCTCTCCTCTCCTCTCTCTCTCTCTCTCTCTCTCTCTCTCTCTCTCTCTCTCTCTCTCTCTCTCTCTCTCTCTCTCTCTCTCTCTCTCTCTCTCTCTCTCTCTCTCTCTCTCCTCCCTCCCTCCGTAGGGAAATGCTTTGAAACGGACGTTCTCCAGACCCGTAGTTCATTACTCAGCCCAAAGCGTTTGTGACTAACAGTTCAAGTGCAGTATCTAGGCGCATCCCACACACACACATGCACACGCGCACGCAGACATACATACACACACATCTAAACAGCTGCGCTCTCTCTCTCTCTCTCTCTCTCTCTCTCTCTCTCTCTCTCTCTCTCTCTCTCTCTCTCTCTCTCTCTCTCTCTCTCTCATCATCGGGAGTGATGTTCCCTTTGTCATAACTCTCCTCCCTTTCTCTTCCGCCCTCCTTAATTTTACATCGCCCTTAGCCTTATTTCCACCCTTACTTCATTTGGTGCGGTGTCCATTCTTCGCCTGGCTATTTCCCCTCCCCACTTCCTCACTTCCCATTCCGTGCCCAACACTCCCACCGCCACCCACCTACTTCCTCCCTTTCGTCCCTCACACCTGTTTCCTCTTGGAGCTTGATCCTCTGCTCTGCCGCTAACCCTGTCTCCTCTTCAATTCTGATATCTCGCTTTTGTGTCTTTCTCCCTTTCTCACTCCCTCTCTAGCCCTGTCGATTTCTCCTTTCCCTCTCCCCCATCGTCACCTTCCCCCTCCATCACCATACCTATCTTTTCTTTCTTTTCTTCTTCCTTCCTTCCTTTATTTACAATTCCCAAATT
>NC_091557.1:32306537-32341537 GCF_042767895.1 Penaeus vannamei
TCTGAGACTACTGTATCGGGACCTTTAATACAAGATTCTTTTCTGTGACCCATTGTTGGAGCTCGAGTATGGGGAGGTTGGGACGAGGGAGGAGACAAGGGAGAGAAAGAGGGTGCGGGTGGAGGGGCCCGTATCTGCCTTCTCATTTCACTGATCCTCCGAGAATACGTATTTCGTGTAGTCTCCTTATTAGATTTATTTTATATTTTTTCGTCTTCTCTTATTCGACGGAGAGGAAAATTGATATATGCAGAAGAAATACACTGGCAAGTTGACAGACCAAATAGTGGGAAATTGCTAGAGGGTTGGCTCTTAAAGATGCCCAGACCGTCTAGATGTCTGTCCGAAACTAGTAAAAGCGTACAATGCAGACGTATACACAGTGCGCCCGGTGAATGAAACCTTGTCTTATTATAGACTAACGTGACCCGAATAAAGAGTAAGAGGAAAAGAATCCTAGACTTACGTCAGCATATATAAAACACGTGTGTTATTTTCCAGTACCTGTTTTTTTCCCAATTTCTCAGTGAAGTCCAGTGAAAGGGATGTTCACACACCCTGCTCTCCCAAACCCTACTTTTTGGGAACAGGCAGTTAAGTGGGGGAGGCAGGACAGGCGACAGGGGAAGGGGAGAAGAGAGAGTGTGTGCGCGTGTATTTGTATCCGGGCAATAAATCTATCAAGATGCTGCGGCTTGTACTCTTTTCTACGCAGTGGGGAAAAGGCTGTACGTGCATTGTGTGTCGGTTTTGGGGGCGTGTGCCAGGTTTTTAAAAAATAAGTTGTTGCAAATGCGAAAGAAACTGGGAGGGAGACTGACAGAATGGATTGAATGAATGAATGAATGAATGCGGGAACATAAATTGTCAAGAGTGGGTGAGGGGGGGATAAAGACCGCAGGCAGGCAGACAGGCAGGAAGTGTCATGAGGGGTTGAAAATAACGGGAGAGGGTGAAGTGGGGACATAATGAAGGGGCGCGGGATGAGAAAAGGAAGTAAAACGCAATTTAACTTGAGATGAGACAGGAAGGCAGGAAGAGCGATGGGTGAAGGGCAAGGGGCTGAGTAGAGAGTCGAATCGTGTTTTTTGCGGTATGCTGAACTTCCCGGACGTTGTGTGTGTGAAAGGGATTAGTTTGTCATATTCTGATGTTAGAAATCGCTCTTGTTAATTCAAGTGTTAGGGTTAGTCTTGTTATGGTTGTGTTTATACCCGTTCAGTGTGTGCAGTTCGTTGCTTACCGGACTTTTTTTTTTTTTGCATAGCGGATTGAGAAGCTGCGTTAGGTTTTTTGTTCCACGTCCTTTTGCAATATTTGAATATTATTTCGTGTTCATTTGGCGGTGAATTTTGTTAAATGTTGGGTCACTACGAGTTAAAATATAACCGAGTCTGTCGAAATATTTATTATTCATTTCCGAAATCTTTTATTTTCCAAAGTACATTTTAAGCAGCATAAGGAAATATTAACGACAGATCTCTTCGCGAAATGTAGTTTTGCATCATTGGTATTCCCTATATCGTTATTACGTGATAAAAACGAATAACATTTTAAGAGACGAATATCCTGACATATGTTAACTAATACAGTGCGTGTTGCAAGCCTTCAATTTGAAAGAAGAAAATTGCCGATTCATATATAGATAGCAAATAAGTTCAGAAAAGGAAATACAAGAAATGAGAGGATGAGAGGAGTGAGTGGGTAACCACTCAAGGTGGACTACATATAAAGCGTCGCAATTCATTCTGGCGAGGAAAGGCTTTCTTCTTATGAAATGCCTGAAGCTTCGCTGGCGTCTCTTTATTGGAGGCTTCACAAGCTTTTGAATTGTATTTTATCTTCTGACCGTGAAGTGTAAAATCGTACATGCGTGTCTGTGTACTGTTTGTGTATCACGCTTGGGCACGCAAGCTCACGTGTGTGTGTGTGTGCGCGCGCCGGCAGTGTATGTACAAACAACGGCCGAGCTACACATTCTAATTTAGATCATTGTTGACAGTTGTAATGTAATCAAACGTTGCGCTTTGTCAATTTAAAAGCTTGACATACCAGACCGGATATGGGCCGGTAATGAAGGGAGTGAGCGTGGGGAAATAGATGAAAGGGAAACAGAGAGAGAGAGAGAGAGAGAGGTGGGGGGAAGGAAGGAAGGAGACTGATAGTGAAATAAAAAAAAAAACATTAGCTTTTCGCTGCCCCCTGGAAAACGCATTGTGGTAACAAATTTCCGTTGACACACTTGACTGCGTAAAAGGACTCGTGTTAGTAAAATGAATTGATAACAGGACATATGAAGGGAAGGTATAATATATCGACTTTACCCTCCGCTTACTGGCTGCTCCGGTCGCGTCCATTATCGCTCGTGTATTTTCTCTTGGGGGGAAAATGAATGTTTTCTGACGGTTTGCCGTTAATGGCCGGTGTTATCATTATGAAACTTGATAGCCAGTGAACTGTTTGTCTGTATGCCATGGTGTACTTGTAAATAGCAATACATACATTCAGTGTGTGTATCATTTTGACTACTTGCATATATATATATATATATATATATATATATATATATATATATATATATATATATATATATATATATATATATATATATATATATGTGTGTGTGTGTGTGTGTGTGTGTGTGTGATGTAATATATACCAAGAGACTAAATCGTAAATTTGTCATATTTATCTGACGCTACAGGGGGGTCGATTCGTAGGTGCCGTGAGCAATCGAAAATACAGCCATTCACCGTTTCACTTCACGAATTTCGAATGAGCATATGGGGATTGAGGTCTTAAACAAAATTCACTTCCAGGTGTGCCACATCCATGGGCATGTTCAATATAGTTTATACATTAGGTAAGTTACTAGAAATTCATATTTCAGTGTGGAAGACATTAGCAGCATGTGAAGCAAATATTAAACCCGCAGGGGACTGTGTGGCCCAAGTAACAGGTACTTAAATAGTGGCTGAAGTGGGCAGGGCTGTGGTACAGGACTGTAAAGGAAGTGTAGTATGAAAGCAGGTAGGCGGACAAGCAGTCAGACAGGCAGGCGGTTTAAGGGTAGGAGGAACAATAACCTGGGTATCCGTGTATGAGTGAGATGAGGAGGAGGTATTTATATCTCATTCCTTTTATTTACGGTCTTTTTTGCAATGCCCATTTGGGTTTATCCATTTTCAAATTATATTTGGAAAGGACAGTGTTGTCAGGGAGGCTTGGTGGATGTGTGTGCTGCTTGGTGTGTAACATTTTTAACGTGAAGGTCACACACAACGCCCTGCCTTTGCCTCTCTGGGAGACATGCATGGGGCCCGCTGGAAGGGTGTCTTCGTCTCGTCTGGAAGATAAAATGACCGCCATTAGAATTTGTAGTTGTTTTACTTACGAGTTTATTACGTATCTGGATTGCAGAAGATGCGGTTTTAGTACGTTTCTTGTTTAAAATGTAATTATCAGATATATATTTTTCGATCAAAATATTTACAAAAAATAGATACCCTTGTCGTTAATGCCGAATCTTGAGCAACAATTAGGCAGTTAGGCAAGAAACCCGTCTTTAGTCTGCAACAGTCACTTACGACTTGGGAACTGTGTGGTAGTAAGCAGATGAAACCAACTGACTGCACTGACGCCAGATATTGTGTAATGTTTTTTCGCTGAGCGACCTGTCCCCTATCTCTCTTGGGTCTGTTTTGGCGTAGAGGCGTCCTTTGACCTCGGAGCCCCCTTCTTTTCCTTGTATTCGCAGCTGCAAAGGCAATGTGTGGGACTTTTAAACCGGGTCGTGTGCGTATTATCCCGTGTACGTGTGGGTAGCCGGTATGAAGACCCCTGAGGTAGATCAGTTTGGAATTTTGTGGCGGCAGTTTACTGATCGGAGGATTGGCCTTGAGACGATTGGCCCGTCTTCGTGGAATGACGTTTGGATATATATATATTATTTTGTCCGTGATGTCGGGCAGTTTAAATTTCCATTATGTTGAAACAGCTGATAGTTGACGATGGATGTTTTATCGAGGCTCGGGTCTACTATATCGGGGTTACTGGGGACAGATGATGTACCGGTCACGAGTGTTTTGGTTGGATTTAAAAATGGCGTTGGCGCACGCTAGCATTTTTGTTACGAATTGCGCAGTGTTGATCAGTACTTAAAAGTACAGAAAAATAATTAGGCTAATGAATGATGATGATATTTTATCCATCCTCGGCAGATTGAAATAGGAGATTGTTTGAATGCCTCTCCCCCCAAACAGACGAGAGCGAAGCAGGATATGCAGGGACGGGGAGGGGGGTGGTGCGGCGGCGGTGGAGGCTTGGTGGGGAGGGGAATCATCTGGTCGCGCAGTAGTGTTTCTCAGCCAGGGGAACCTTAACGTTTTACTTTTACACAGCGCATACATGTTGATCGGTATTTTGTCGACTAGATTATATGTAAACATTCTTTATTGCTGAATACAAGTGTGAATAACGGCTAAGTTAACAAAGAAGAGTTGGGAAACAGGTAGCTGTTGTGGTGAGAAACCTTACTACGAAAAGCGCGGGAATGCGGAGCTTCGCGGGAAAAACGGACTAGATCCACAGCGAGTTAGAGAGAGAGAGCGAGAGGGAAGGAAGTTGGACCGGGCTTCGCTTTGACAGTTCTCGAGACGCCTACTCGTTTTTTTTATTATATTCGTTTTGTAACCATTCCCTTATGCGTTCGCATTTTGTTTGAAGGTGTGACAGTGTTGGAGAATTAAAAGTGACGCTTCGAAAATGCTTTAGCGTGCGGGCGTGAATTGTAACAGATGGAAGTGACGCTTACTAGGCCTACCTATACTGGACTTGGCGTGTGTGAATGACCGGATCAAGGCTGTCACGTTGAATTTGCGTCTTCCTAATAATAACCAAAGATATTCTACCTCTACTCCAATCTACCGTTGCCAAAGATCATAGAATTTATATTTATTCGACGTATATAGTGATAAAGTTTTATTTATTCGATTATCGTCAAATTATAAAGGAAAATGGAATCCCTGGCCTTGAAGAACGAAGCCGAGTTCCTCCTCAGTGAGTACGAGACACTGGGCGATCTTTGGGGCGAGATAGAAAACATCACGCCCAACTTACAGGACCCAAGCCACACGGGCGCGCACTACCTCGTCAACGCACAAGCTGTGGGGGGGAGCAGCTACCTCCCTGCCCACGTCAAGCACACCTATGGGCGTGCGGGGGGCGGCGGAGGGGTTGCTGCGCCCACACGCCATCAGCCTCAACTTTTGCATTGGCCCAATGTCGGGGGCAGCTTGGGTCAGGTAAGTTACTTCCGGTGCCACGGGAAGTGGGGAGGGGGAGTATAAAATCGGGTGTTCCATATTTGTTAGCCATCTCTTGAAACATTTTGTCTTTCTTCGGAGTTCCTTGGTCTTTCTGGAAATTCTTTGGCATTTTCTTGAAAATTCTAGTGAAACTGGGTATGCTAGCCCGTTGCATTGGCTAGTTGCACGTATGTGTGCGCTTGCAGGATGCATACGTGAGTTTACATACATGGCCACGGGTTCGCCCCAGCTTCTGCCGATGTACTTTTCCCAAACCCTTGAGGCCGATTTCAACATGCATTTCTTCTAATCTCCCTTGTTTTCCCACCCACAGGGCCAGACGGTTCTACAGACCAGCAAACTCCCGAGCGGCCAGATCATCGCCATCCCAGCCAAGCAAGGCCTCAATGTCCAGAATATTCGTGAGTATTGCTCGTATCTTACAGTTGAAGTAATGGTGATAATAGTAATAACAATGATTACGATAAGTCAGTGACGATAATAGGTAGAATGGATACCATGGTCGAATAATGTTTGTGGCACAATTCGTTTTTGATGTGATATGGTTTATGGCATTGCTTATGGCAAAGACACAATGGTTTATATTTCGGTTTGTCCGAATACATCACTTGTAATAAGTTTTTGTTGTGTTTTGTATGAATTCCTTTTCGTGTCTTGGAGGCAGTTCGTTCAAGATATATTTTACAATGGTTATTTGGTTCAGTTCATTCTCGGTAGCGTTCGCAGGGATAGTTCGAACTGTCACCTCTCCCGAGATATTTTGCAAGCGTTGCCTATCATGTTTCGCATTTCGGGGTGTAACATCCTTCGGTGCATGAATCCATCGCAATAACAAACCCCTCCGATTGTACAACCGATGCAGAATGTACAAGTCAGTTATAATCTTTAAGGACTCTTGAATCCGTATAGACCTCCCGTTCCCTCTTATCACTATTAGATATCCTACATATTTCCTCCTCTTTTATAAACTCATTTCCTATTTGCTCCGGCTTGCGTGTTGAATTATCGTTCGTGTGTTGATTTGAGGATCGGGCGGTTGTTATGGTAACGGGGTTGAGCAGAGTTGGCGAGTCGAGTGATAATTGCAGGGATTAGGGTGCGCAGCGCCGTGCTGTGGGATACGTCGGGCGGGCGGGCTGGGGAGGAGGAAAGGGCATAGCTGGCGCGGTGTGTGGCGTTGGGAGCGAGCGACACACGAGGTTCTGAAAGCACAAGCGCTATGCACACAAGTTCATTGAAAATTGTTTCGTTGCCCCGAATGACTAAAAAGTAAAGAGGAGAGGAGTTCGCTTATGGCTAAAGTAATTCTTACATATTTAAGGTATTGTATCAGCACGGGAAAAGTCTTTAGTAATTATGCCGGATTCTCTTTTCAAAGAGCGGCTTGGAATGACTAGAAGATGTGTGGTCGTCGTTAGTTGACCGCAGCACCTCAGGTCAGAGGAGGTCAAGGGAAACAGCTATGGAGGCTGGTGGGTCAGGTCAGCTTAATTAGAGGAAGATGATGACTTGGGTTTTGCGAGGAGGAAGATCAGCGGATGTTCGTTGATTGGATTGAGTTGCTTGAACTTTTTCTCAATAGACGCAGAAAGTCATTTTAAGAAAGCAGAGGATTATGCCGTAAGGCAGCTCGATTAATAAATATTTGTTTTGTGAGCGTTGGGGTGTAAATAAATTCGCGGTTATGAAAAAGGTTCGCCTTTAAAAACTGTTAGAAACTCTGATCACTGGTTTAATCATTGGATAAGCCTTGATACACAAGAAATCGTCGCAGAAGCATCAGCAAACACTGAACACAGTGCGCGCCCTTGAATCCAGCGACCATGAAGTCACACCTCAGCCCCTGCTATCTCGATTCCGCCAGCCCGTCAAGGTCGCAACTCTTCCACCATTGGCCGCTTGTATATATATATCCCTCTCCTTTTATTTTTTATCTTCTCATTTACTGCTCTTTTCTCGCCTATCTCCTTCAGCCTTTCTCTCGCACTGTATGGTGGCGGAGCAAGCGGCAACATGAGGTTCATTAATCTCGTTTCGTTTGACCTTTTTCCCGGGAGCGCCATCCTGTCAAGCGCAAGTGACGTAGAGTAGTGGCTCGCTCCTTACGAACGGTAAAATAATAGTTAAATACAGGTATCGCCATTTGATAGGTAGGGCAGGAAAGAGTTATAGTTTCAGAGGTTTTTCACATGACTGGACTGGATAGCAGTTCTCTTATCGCTCTCATCAATTGTCAGTGCGTGAAGTTGAAATGACTGTCAATCGTTAGTTTAGTTAGTTAGTTAGTTTTGAAAATTGACTGAATACCCACAATGATACTGATAAGCAGATGTACATTATAGGGTCAATAATGGCTCGCAAATAACAGTAATTGGAAGTTTATATTCGCGTGTTGAAAACCTGATTCCAATATTATATGGTACAAAAAGTATTTTCAATTGGCCTGTAAGCTAGAAAATACTTCCATTTACATTTTAATTCATTTCTTGAGTTTCAAACTTTTTCCTTTTTCTTTTCTTTTCTTTTCTTTTTTCTTTGACTGAAAATAGGCATAAACAAAGTCACTCAGTACTGTACAAGAAGAGACTAGGTTATACATATTTAGAATGATATATATGATAAATGCACAAGCATTCAACTTTGAAAATTTGCACCATGACTTTAAAGATACCGTTAAAGAAGGAAAATTATGATTAGCCCGAGTTGAATTATTCAGCTTAAAAATACCATTCATTGGATTAATCTCTTGTAACATAAATGAGGAAAATATTTCATATGCTTTTAATCAGTGAAAGACATGTAGACATTGTAAATAGAAAAATTCTTAATGCTTCTGGTTATAAAGAATATATCTTATATCAACATCCATCTTGTTGAAAAAGGCTTCATTTGTTTAGTAGTTATGATGTGGATATTTATTCATACATTTTATTAGTTCCATGGTTTCAAGATTGTTCTTAATTGATTCAATTGTTTATAGGTGGAAACCAGGTGATGGTACCTGTAAATAGTGTACAGATGAAGTCTCCACTCAGAAGTGTGGATCAACAACAACACACGGGAATGACAGGAAGATCATCTCTCACCACTTCACCTGTTGTCATTCGAACTCAAACTGGATCACTCACTGCAAACCCTGTGGTTAGTGTTTGTTGTACTTTGTGTTCTCTAAGTAATTTGGATTTTAAAGCAAAAGAAATTTTTAGGGAATTTTTGTGGCATTTGTAACCATATCCCACTCTCCCTTGCCTAGACTCTCCAAACTTCTCAGACAACGCAACCACAAATTCTTCAGCAACAGCAACAGCAGCAACATCAACAGCAGCAGCAACAACCACCTCCACCTTTGCAACCCCAACAGCAACAGCATAGTACCCAAGGCGTAGGAGCTACGCCACCCAAAAGTCTAATCACAACTCCAATATTAGATCATAGTGGGGCGCGGAAAAGACATGATTTTGACTTCGATTATGGAGTTGAAAGGTATTTAACTGAAGATGTATTTGTAAGAGTGAATTACTTTCATTTCATTCTTTGTAACACCATTTCTCTCACAATATAAATGTAATCTTCCTTTTTTGTGTGGAATGAAGTAACGTGGTAAGGCCATTATGATCTACGTGGCGTAATAATGCAAAGGAAGTGAGACATGGATACAGTGTATCTCTAAAACTATGTCATTTGGTGCAAAAGCAATTTCAGGAAACAGAGTAAATAGAAATGGGACATAGAAGCTAATTAAAAGACAATTTTCATTTCAAAAATGTTATAATACCTACTAGGCATGCTCATTGATTTTGCAGGGAAAATTACCAGGATTAAGGGGAAAATAATGTTTTAATGATAAAGTCCAAAGTAACCATATGAAATTTGAAAGTGTTTCTTACTAAAATTAATGATTATACATACTTTGGTTAAGTGCAAGAACGTTTTTAGGCATTAGTGTGCAGCTATAACATGACCAAAAACATTTTATAGCAATCAAAGACAAGCAAAGCCCAGGGGATTGTAATTGTAATGTAACTAATATGGGAGGCAAGATGGTTGAGGCACCAGGGACAAGTTGTGACTAGTAGAACCTAGCTTAATATCCAGAAATCCATAGTTTATCATCAGTAAGTAGATACATTTTATGGATGTGACACAGAAATAAACAGTTTGGCAGAGAACAAATTAAAAGTATAAAGAAATGAGACAAAAAGAATTGATAAAATAACTAAACTTAAGTAGATTAGACTGAACTGAAAGAAAAGGAAAAAAAAAACATTAGGAAAGAGACTGTCTGACTGGACTGCAACACACAGAAAACATAGCAGGAGAATGCCAACTGGAATGAAAGTGATGATATGGAGGCATTAGTTAGCTAAGGTTAGCATAGTCTCAAGCATTGTGAGGTTAGGGCTGACCCTTGTCCATTAGTCATCCATTAGTCTTTATTCCTTTACCTACCTTTTGAGTTTCATTTTCTAATTTTTCCCACTTTCAGTAAGCGCAGGAAGAGTGAGAAAGGTGGGAAAGGATTGCGTCACTTTTCCATGAAGGTTTGTGAAAAAGTGAAGGCGAAGGGTACAACTTCATACAATGAGGTAGCAGATGAACTGGTGTCTGAATTTACAGATCCTTCCCGATGTGCATCACCTTCAGATGGTGCCAATGTAGGTTGAATTATTTTCCACCGTAAGATTATCAACTTTTAGTATTTAGTTAAATCATTCATCATTGGAATTGAAACAAACCCACATGTGCAGTTCATTTTATTCATGTAACCATAATAGAGATCACAGTCATTACTGATGTAATTTTAAGCTCCTTATATCAAAATGATTAGACCATGGTGCCATAGTATTTACTCTTATTTATTTTATTAGTATGACCAGAAGAATATCCGACGCCGTGTTTATGATGCACTGAATGTCTTAATGGCCATGAACATCATAAGCAAGGAGAAGAAGGAAATTCGATGGCTTGGCCTCCCTACAAACTCTGCTCAAGAGTGCCGGAAGTTGGAACAAGAAAGACATAAACGTGTGGAGCGTATTAAGCTGAAGACACAGCAACTGCAGGATCTCATATTACAGGTACAGGTTTTTATTAGTCTTTTGACCAAAATGTTTTATATATTATATATGTATAATATATATATATATATATATATATATATATATATATATATATATATATATATATATATATATATATGTGTGTATATGTATATATATATATATATGTGTATATGTATATATATATATATATGTGTATATGTATATATATATTACACACACAAAAAATAATAAAATATATATTGCTAACTATTTTTGTGTTGGTATCTATTTATTTATATATTTAGGTTGCAAAAAAAATTTTCTTTACCTATTCCATAGAGGATAATATAACCCCTTGGATCCAGTTGTCTCACAGCAATCACATGTCTGTATTTGTCATTGATGGTAATAGACTTTTCCTTGCACAGACTCCATATCATCCCTCTAAATAGTCTATACCTCTTTGGAAGAAAAATCAAAATATGTGAAATTTTGTTCTTCTATTTATTTATTTTTTTCTACTCCCCATAATATTTGATTTTCTTTAAAACAACCTGTGCTGCTGGTCACGGTAACCAAGAATAAAATGTCAAGCCTGGAAGTGGTGTCCTCTTTCAGTCAAGGGTCACTTGCACTACATTCCACACTTGTTCATTGATGGGAATATTGCAAAAGCCTTTTCTAAATGTCAGTTAAGTCGAATCACCCAGCAAGAGGTTTATGCACTTGTGGCGATTTTTTTCGCCACCCTGGCTTTCAGTCTAAACGTCCATGACAGCAAGTTTGCATCTCCAGCCCACAGCCAGATATTCCCATGACAGCTTGTTTACGTCACCTGCCCCTCAAGGCAGATTTTTTCATGACATGATAGTCCTGTCATCTGGATCAAAGGGGTTAAAAGGGAATCTTGTTAACTTTTCACTTCACGAAGTCACATCCTTCATTTAAGATATTTGATATGATACTGTAGCTTGGGACTTGCACTTCCAGCAAATTGCTTTCAAGAATCTGGTAGAACGCAACAGGAGTGAAGAGCGTGTCCATGGAGCTCCATCACCAAACTCTGCTATCCAGTTACCTTTCATTATTGTTAATACTAGCAAAAAGACAGTCATTGACTGCTCAATTTCTAATGACAAGTAAGTAACATTTTTTAAAGTGTAAACAATAAAATTGTTAGAACAATTGTATGCATGAAGTTTAATCTTTAAATTGAATTTAGTAAGTAATCAAGTAACTTGTCCATAGTGTACAGATTTGACAGTTCTAGTGCTCAGTGCTTTTCACAGCAGCAGCAGACATTCTTTAGTAAACACCTTTTACATTTTTTTCATTATAACAAAGCTGTACATTTTGGACCATGCATCACCAGGTCCTGGCTGTAAAACCTTTGATTCCCTTTTTCCAGTTATTTTTTATTTTAATGATTCTTGTTCCTTCTTTACCTTTATTTATTATTAATCTCCCTCTCCTCCCCATCCCTTCCCCCTCTCCCCTCTCTCTTTTATTCTATTCTTTATTATCTCATCTCCTCTCTCTTTTATTCTCTTCTTTATTCTCTCCTCTCCTCTCTTTTATTCTCTTCTTTATTCTCTCCTCTCCTTTCTTTTATTCTCTTCTTTATTCTCGCCGCTCCTCTCTCTTTTGTTCTCTTCTTTATTTTCTCCGCTCCTCTCTTTTATTCTCTTCTTTATTCTCTCTGCTCCTCTCTTTTCTATTCTCTTCTTTATTCCCTCCTCTCTTCTCTTTTATTCTCTTCTTTATTCTCTCTTCTCTTTTTTCTTCTCTCCTCTCCTCTTCTCTCTTTTATTCTCTTGGCTTCACTTCTCTCCCTCTTTTCTTCTCTTCTCTCCCTCTTTTCTTCTCTTCTCTCCCTCTTTTCTTCTCTTCTCTCCCTCTTTTCTTCTCTTCTCTCCCTCTTTTCTTCTCTTCTCTCCCTCTTTTCTTCTCTTCTCTCCCTCTTTTCTTCTCTTCTCTCTCTCTTTTCTTCTCTTCTCTCTCTCTTTTCTTCTCTTCGCTTCACTTTTCTCTCTTTTCTTCTGTCTCTCCAAAATTATTTAAATTGTCAATGCCTCTTTCCATTCCAGTAATTATATTACATTGTTCTGTTTGGTAACAAGTTTTTTGTCAATAAATTTTGGAAAGCCAAAGTTTATGCACTCTTGCTAGTGTTCTACATAAGAACAAATCCCCCACCACAGCTATTCAAAGAAAGTTACAGTTGTTACCCACTAGTAGTTTGTAGTCATACTAAACATTTACCATTGGTCATCTGTAAGCGCTTTTGAATTTTTAATAATTGGTACATTTTGCTTTGCAGAACCGAATACCTTTTCAACTTCGATGACACGTTTGAAATCCATGATGACATTGAAGTTTTGAAACGAATGGGCATGGCTTTAGGTTAGTAGTATTGATGTGATTGTTGATTGGGCTTTTTAGACTGACTTTTTTGTTGTTGTTTTGTTTTTGTGTAGGTGAATTAATTTTGTACAGACATGAATTTTTTATAATTAGAATCATTTTCATTTCAGCCTCCTTTAAATAATGAAGATGTAGTTTTGTTATACCTCTGCACAGAAAGTACTGAACTGCAAAATTATTGCCTTGGTAACACTGCTTCTGTTTGTTTTTATGCTCTGGCAGCTTTTGTTATGAGAATTTAAACACTTCTTTGTCATGTGTCAAATTACAGGTCTAGAGAAAGCCCAATGTTCAAATGTGGATTTGGAGAGAGCCAGATCAATGGTACCAAAGGCACTCGAAAGTTACGTTACAGGTATGCTTTGGTATTTTGATGTTTGTTACAATAGATGTTAGTTATTGTTGTATGTAATAAAGTGCTAATTGTTTAACTTTTTTTTATTATTGCTTTTAGTATATAAATAAACTGTTTTTATTAACCTCTAATGATCATCATCACTTTCAGATTTAGCAGAGGGTAATCATGAGCCCAAGCTGAATCTTCGTGAAGACCTGAGTGTCCTTGGCGGTGAACTATATGGGGAAGAAGACATAGAGGTCGGGGGCATGACACGAAGTGGAAGTGGTGGTGCAAGTAGTGGGATTGGAGTCATATCTCGTCATTCCTCCTTAATTTCCCTCCAACATGAACACCGACCTGACTCAGCTTCCCCGTCCTCCTTTGGTGATGAGGAAGATGAAGATATGCTTGATGACTCTGATGGTGACATAAGTTAATTGGAGGAGCAAACACAAGTGTCTAGGATAGACAAAGGGTTGAACACCAGATGGGCTTTAACAATAAGAAAGGGTATTTAACATAGGAAGTGTTATTGTGTGTGAGAAGTGCAAAGGATTTTTTGATGGTTGAAGGTCAGATTATGGCCAGTGAAGTGAATTTATTATTGTTTTATTTTATTACTGTGTCTTTAAGTTGTGTGTAGGCCTGCTTAAAAAGTAGGCAAGTCAAAGAGACAGTGTGAAATATTTTTTACTATGACATGAAAATTTGGATGGAGAATCAACTAAAGTGTTGGTTACAAGAATCGACAGAATGTGATGTGAGTGGAGTGAAGTGTTCTTACCCTCCCAGTGTTTGGGAATGGCTGCAGCGGTTCCTGAGGCTTATCTCAAAAGGACAGGTGAAATAGGGGTTGCTGAAAATCTGTCAGAAAGAGGTGCTTGGTTAAGTACATCAAAAGAGGAGCAAATGTGAATATGCAGTCCACCAATTGTTGACTGTAGAGGCAAAACCATTTATCTCTGAAGTGTTGGTTATTTCTAATGGCAGGGAAGTAGTTGAGGTAAAGCATGGAATGACCAGAGGGTCCGTCTCAGCCTTGGGATTCAGTACAAAGTGAAGTACAATTTGTACTACTGCATCTCTAGTGGCATAGACTTTTCTGTGACTTTGGACTGTTTATATGCAATGTTACTTCTTAAATTGAAATGTGAAATTTTTATAATGAAAATTTATGCTGTTTGAAAGATGTGTTTACTCTGGGAGATATGCAGGAAAATCAGATTAGCCTATCCTTATTTTTAAGGAAATATCCATTTTTCTTGTGGTTCATTATGTTGGACATCTTTCTTTTCTTGAATATCAGAACTTGATATCTTGGTCATAAATCAAATTTGATTATCAATCAAAATCTGGCCTAATCCATTCTTTAACTGCTCTATATCCCAGAGTGTACTGTCTTGAATCACAAATAAGGTAAATGAATTGTTCCAATGGTGAAGTGTCCAAAAAATACAAACCATTGAAACCTTATGATATGCCATTGGTGATATTTAAACATGTTGGCATCACGAACAGCAACTGTTTAAGACTACAAAGTGAGTTTATTTTTGTGAACGAGAAGAGTATATGTGTAAGAGAGGTTTCTTCCTCTAGGCCAGAAAGACATGTAAATAGTGTTTCCAATTAGCTCATTGAGCCTTGATAACATGAAAAATGTCATCTAAGGTGCTTGTGGTGTGAGCAGGGATTGTGGCCCTGTTGAGGATCTTCATTTCTTTTCAATTTTGTTTTACATATTTCCTTAAAGTGCAGGAGCGTCTAGTACTGCCATAGGGTCATGTTCGCTGCCCCCAGACACAGGTGCCCAAATTAAAAAGTTTTTGTGCTTTCATCGAACCACTTAATGGTCTCTTCAACACAATTTCTCTTGAATACAAAATTGTGTATAGTACAAATTGTTTAGATAGGAGCATTGATATTTCTCTCATTCCCAAATGCAATTAATTCACAAAGAGGGAAATGCTGCCTGCCTGCCACTGTTATGAGTGAAGAGGAATCTGTCAGAGGCCTATTTATTTGGTCAGAATAGTTAAGAGTCTGTTTTGTAATTTGTGCCATAATTTGAGGTACAAAGTAATAGGTTAGAACAATGACGGCAGTATTTTATTATTTTGTGCATGCTTGGAAGTATATAATGATATAGTTTGATTAATAATTAATTTGACTAATTTTGGTAGATTATGCAAATGTACGTAAATTTCACTTTATTGCAATATATGATAAGCTAAATCATTTTTAAACTAATTTCAGATAATTTTTGCAAGAACTTGAGTGCACCAGTGTGATATCTCTTTATCCTTTTTACATAGTCATTGACTGATGTATCTTTTTCATTAGTGTTAACAGCTAGAGCTAATGATAAATTTAACTGTATTTGACCAAATGCACAGGCCTACTAAGACAGCTCCCCGGTGTATTATTTTCCCAGAGTTGGAACTAGACTCTTAATTCCACATTTAATACAGCATGGATTTTTCAATTGAAAATTCATTTTGTAAAGGAATGTTGGATTTAGTTGTCTAATGATCCAAGGATACTTGATGTGAAAGTGTGCGAGTGTGTGTTATGTACACATTAGATTCTGCACTGAACGATCCCTATTCATGTCTTCACACAAAGTCTTTAAGGATCACATTGTAACATGTTGAGGAAATAGACGGTTTTCTTTAATAAATATTTTTTTTACCTTAATTGATGTGGTTTCCTGAAATTATAATACATTATATTAATTGGACCGTATTCATGTTGTCAAATGTAGAAAAGTATGAATAAGAATGAATATCTTTACGATTTGAATATATCTTAGTTAGAAATACATGTATTTCTGACGAAGATATATTTGAAACTGGTCAGATACATCCTTATTCTTGTGAAGATATTCATTCTCATTCATACCTTTATACATTATTTTCATTGTGAAAGCTAATTGTCTCAAGCTGGTTAAATGTGCACTCATTGCATTGCGTTTGCGTAAAGTTTCGAGAAAACTGCGAATTCAGAAGAAAATTTCTTACTTCCAAGGCAGTGTGTGAAAGAGGCTGAGAGAGAGAAGAGGGGTGGGGCAGATAGACAAACACATCGATCAATATTTTGTGTGCGCGCACACGTGTGTGTGTGTGTTTAAGTTGTGTGAGAGAGTGGGTGTGTGTGTATATATAAGTGCACACTCATGGGTGTGTATGGTGTATCAGTCTGTGTGCACGTGATGTACGAGTCTCTTGCATGTGTGTGTGTGTGTCTGTGTCTGTCTGCACGTGTGTGGGTGTGAGTCTGAGTGTGTTCAATGTTTAAAAAAAATAAATGTGCTAGAAATCAAAGTTCATATAGCACTATGGTTATGCATTGTGTCGGAAATGGTAGAGAAATTACGACAAACCGCGTTAAACGTCAAAGATTAGAATGTGTTATAATACTGTATTGTAGTAAAAAGGTAAAAGTGTGTGTGTGTGTGTGTGTTTGAGTCTGAGTCTGAGTCTGTGGGTGGGTTTGGGGGGGAGGGGCGGAGTCTTGAGTACGCGTGTGGGTGTGTCTGCGTCTGGGAAATTATTAAAACTTGCTTGTGTGTAGTAACTAGCAACATAACCAAAGAGTCAATTTTACATCAAATTATGAAAATGTTATGAATAAACCAATGCGATATCACATACTGTATATCAACATTAGTGTCCAAATTTTGCATTAATTCTTTGATCCTTAGGTGTATCTTGGCTAGGGCTTCAGGAACCCATTATGTTTGCGTGTATACTGAGTAAAAATATGCTTTACCCATTAAGAGTTCATTGTATGCAGTCCCGAAAGTAGAGAATGAATGGTACACACGTGTGCAAATTGCCCAAAGATGTTTGGTGTGTATCTGTGTGTTGGTGTGTGTGTGATGTGTATGAGGTGTGTGATTGTGTGTGTGGTGTGAGAGTCTGTGGTTGTGGTGTGCGAGTCAGTGGCATGACTCACACATGTATGTATGGTGTGTGAGGGTGCGAGTGTGGCGTGTGAGTATGCGTATGTGTATTGTGTGTGTGTGCGTGATGTCTGAATCTGAGTATGTATGATGTGTGAGCCGGAGTGTGTGTCTGTGGTTGTGGTGTGTGTGAGTGTGTGGGGTATGTAAGTGTGTGTGGTTTATACCTGTGTGTGGTGCGTGGTTGTGGTGGTACTGTGTATGATGTACAAGTCCCTGTGTGTGGAGAGCATTTGTCGCTTTTTTGTCCTAGCTCCAACAAGCATCATCTTCGCACTCGCCATTGAAATCATATGATGTCGCCTGAAAATGACATGAAGCGGGTGGAAATCGACCTTACTGGTGTTCTTTGAGACTTACGTGTAGACTGCTCCACTGACTTGTATTTGAGGCTTGAATTGCATGATAGGGAAGATTAAATGTTAGGTGAAAATTAAGTGGGAGTGTGTCCTTTATTTCGGTTAACAGTTTCATGGGAGGAAATGTAGTATTTGCAAGTACAGATAGTATTGTATTAGGTTCTTTATTCTTCGTTACTCGGAGGCGCCCGGAGGCACGATCGCAAGACAAAGAAAAGAGTATGAGTATCTTACCAATTGCGCCACTATCGATATGACAATTAAACAATTAATGTCGCAATTTTAGATACGCACGTGCATAACCAATCATGTGAACGCTCAGTAATTTAACCTACAAGGACATCTCTCAAATGTTTAAAATAGGAACTCAGATCCTCTAAACCTGAATATATTTTGTGGTATTACTGTTCTCTTTTAACATAATCACACACTTTTAATTTTGATTTAATTTTGGTTATTTTCTCGAATTTGACAATCACGATTCCCCAGACAATATAACAGATTTATTCTCGAGTGATGAAAACAAATCTGATTATTTCCGTCGCAATCCCAGCCGATAATCTTGTGTTCATGCCCTCCCCTGCTATCGGAACTGAAGTATATCAGGGAGATTATGGAGTAAAACAGGCTAAAATAAGAATACAATACGAAAAGTACAACCAGCACAACACCGCTTCAAATCGGTTACCGAAACTACGTACTTTGAAAGTCTACGTCCGCCATCTTTGAAAGTATACGGACCGACGCGCCAATTTTCGAAAAACTCATTTCTTTCGGTAAAACCTACGGTAATTCACACCATCCACTACGTTCTGACCAATAATCCAACCTAACTCCATATCACAAACTTTATTAAACAATCCATGTTGCTGTGACTAGGCGTACCCTTCCGGCACTGTCCGATGGGAAGGTTGATGGGAGTCTGTTCCACAACACCGGGAAACATTCTCTTCACCTCGGTATGTACGGCAAGATAGACCTGCATCCATACTACAAATAATACACCTTATACTTTTTTATCCCAGGACGCCAAACCTTCCTTGGCTTGTCTATTGTCTGGCCTGCGTCCAAATGACGCAGCAGATAACTGGGCCTCCCTAACCAGGAGTCAAAGCCAGCAAAGACTACTCTGATGTAGAAGACTGCTACGGGTCTGGGTTGGAGTGCTGACTACTACAGCTGTAGCCTCGTGTGACCAAGCTCAATGCACTGTAGGTGCAGGCAAAGAAATTCGTGTAAGAAAATACTATAGTATTTAATTTGCAGGAAACCCAGAAGCAATAATGCCAATCGTGACGAGAGGCCCCGGACGCCAGTTTCAACAATTGATTCATAAACAAATTCTCAGTGATTCAAAAATAAAAAACTCGGTTACAATGAAGGAGATATAAACAAAGATATAGCATTACCAGAATTATAAGCTATAAAAATGGGAAAGTATATGGCCCAGATAATATTACATGAATTCTATAAAAAAAAAGTAAAAATGATAAAGAAAAGTAATGCATACTGGGAAACAGATGAATATCCACAAGAATGAAAAAGACAATAATTAACCCTACCCACAAACCAAGAAAAATTACAACAAAAACCAACTCGTATAGATTTATTAGTAGTACACCGTGTTTTGGCAAACTATTTGAAAATATGATAACAAGAAGAATGAACTGGTGGTTGAAAAAAATCTATACGAAGATCTAATAGGATTTACATCCAACCGAAACACAGTAGATGAAATACAAATAGAAATAAAAATCAGATAAGCAATAAAAGAAAAAAAAAACATACACTAGTAACATGTTTAGATACAGAAAAAAAACTGTTTAATAAAAATTTAATGAAAGCAAAAAAATACATAAATTTCAATCCAAATCCAAATAGGTGAACAAAAACAGTTGGGAAGATACTAAAAGGAGTCCCACAAGGATCTCCGCTCAGCTCCATTTAATTCAACAAAGTAATGGATAAAAAAAATACCGAAAGTAATACACAGTATTATTTATGCAGATGACAATTCTCATAACATGAAATGAGAATTTAGTAGAAGCAGTAAATAATCTAGAACATTATCTAAACATAAATGGTCAAATAAATGGAACTTTGAAATAAATCCAATAAAAAGTAAAGCAATGTGTTTCACAAACAAAATAAAATAAACCAAAACCCAAAAATAAGAATAGGAAGCGAAGAAATAGAATACACAATCCTATGATTTTAAGTAATATTCGATGCCCCAAAATTAACATGGAAAAACAGATATAACACACAAAAACAAAATCAATGAACAGAATGAATATTATTTAAAAAATTACAATAACTTGGGGATAAATAGAGAAACTTTTATAAAATGCTTTAATACAATAAAACCAATTACAAAATATCACCATAATATATATTTAGTGCGACAAATAAAACAGAATTGAAAAAATAAATCAATCCAAAACACTGCACTAAGAATCGCAACAGGTTCCTTCAGATCAACGTCAATAATAGCCCTACAAGCTTTGACAAATCAAATGCCAATAATAGAATTAAAGAATTAAAATGCATCCAATTGATAAAAAAAAAAATCTAGAGAAACATGAAATGACGATACAACAATTAACCTTAAAAAGCATAGAAAAGTTCATCCCAAACAAGGACAAAAAGGCGCATTTATTTAGAGTAATTGAAACTTGCGAAAATAGAAAATGATACTTAAAAGTTGACACAATTTCCAATATCTCCAGGTCTGACATCCTTCAAAATGTAGAACTAAGGCTCTGAACTAAAATATGATGCAAATCATTCAAGAATCATGAATTTGATAGAGAGGGCATTCAGAGAAGATTAATTTGTGACAGCTTTCACATAAACTTGGTACTTCAACAATGGGTTATTATTCCTACAAATGAACTTGTAAATAGTAATACTATTAACAATTACAATGACAATGAGAGGGAAATAAGTGGCAAAATTGGCAGGTGAGGATTGCAGAGGAAAGTATTGTATATGTTAGATTTACCACGTTTGGCATCTATGCTTGCCAACGGTTGGCAACGCTAGTCGCCTTTCCCGCGTTATCGGCTTATCGGAGGGAGGTTCTTTCTTTCTTTTAATAGCGACAACATTCGTAAGGTTAAACTTTATGGCACTAGTATGTAAAGTGAAGGTAACCTTTACATTTTTAAGTTTTTGAAATGATAACCAAATCAATGGTTTCAGGTGCCTAATGTTGTCCGCAAACTACCGAACGAGCCGGATGCAAACTGGGGAACGGCCGATCGGCGCCAATAATTCCGTTAGCGGTGCCACTCTCAAAAAAAAAAAAAAAAAAAAAAAAAAAAAAAAAAAAATCAAATCAAATCAAATAGGTTAAGGTGTGAATGTGAGAGAATTATTGTTGTGGTTAGTCAACAATGCAGAAACTCTTTATAAGATTAGTTGTACGGTAAGAAATTCCCACTTGGTATTTAAAGTGATGGCCTAGCTGAAAAAGTCAACAAGCATCAAATTTCGCGCCTTGATTCGTTTGTTAGTAGTGAAGTTAGCACTTTACATGGAGGCCGAACGCCAGCGGTGGCGTTGGCGATCCCTAGCGTTACCTTGTTTTTAGAGAAGGATTCGAGTCGCTCGTGAGCGCCAGACCGCGAGCGCCTCCGTTCGACCGCCGCCGTTCGAATGTTTTTAAAGTACGGCTCATACTGAGCATGTTTCTCTACGAACATGCCCCTTACATCCACATGGATATGGGACCAACTTTGACTCATCTGATAGACTATAACAAGACTAGATAGATTTCGACTGTGCAATTCGTATATTTACTCCTATCGTCGCAAAATTGTTTAGCTAATACGTTTCTTGTAACCTATTTGGTGGGTTTATGTTGGAAAACAGTTCTCTCCTTATCTGATTTTTTAGTATTAAGTATTTAAATTTCTACAGTGATCTGCAGAGTGCAGTCCACTGCACAGCCGGCATTAAATCAAAACAAATGAAGAATAGGGCAAATATTAAGCTCATCTACACACCATATATATATATATATATATATATATATATATATATATATATATATATATATATATATATATATATATATATATAACCTGATGTGGACATCAGATTCTGTAGTATCAGCATCCATTTCCTTAGTTTCATCATGTTCATAAATCTCCTCTGATACCACAAAATCTTTGTAGCAGGAAATATTTAACATAAAATGTGACCTACTCAAAATTATGAGATTGTACCCCTTCATTTCTTACTTTTGTCTTAGCTAAGGCAGTCTAACTACTCTCCACAAATGCATTTGATATGGGCAGACATAACTTATTTAAGGCTAATTTGCCAAACTTCTAGAGCAACACATACCTGCTGCATTGTGAAAGTTATAAACATTGCACCAGATATTCATCTGATAATTAAGGTCAATCTGATCAATGCCTGCATTTGTCCAGCCAACGAGCAAGATGATTATGTACTGTATTTCCAAGTCCTCAAGATTTTCAGGGGATAGACAGGTACAGGACTGGTCTATCCTGTTTGCCCCATACATGTTCTGTGCGCGTTGCAGTCCTAGTGTTACCCACAGTGGTAATGTTTGGGCAGTTTATAGCAGATCTGGGACAGAGATTGGCATTTTTATGACCCCAAAAGAGTTTGCCAAAATAAATTATTTATTTAGAAAATGTGCAATTTATGGGAAATATTCCATTTTTGGCCCATTCTGGCAACCCTGACGTGGAGATAAGCTCCCAATGAGTTCATGACGGCCTCGTTGAACAAGAATATGACATATTATAGAATGTTACATTTTTACTGTAGGCATCTCACAATCTTGGTAGTGGTAAGACCCACCATAACAAGGAGCCAGCAGGAGGGCCGGAAATCATAATTTTTGGCGAGCTGTATTATCCCATGATTTGAAATCATTGTGATACATGGGCAAACAAAAAGATGTTAATCTCACACACACACACATATATATATAATGTATAGGTTAATGTAGGATAACATAATTCAAGTTTAATATTTATGTAAAGCCTTTATTCAAAGCATATTATGATCGCAATATCAGAACACTTTTCATATGAAGTATAAATTGTGTTAATATGCCATACAAGGAATTACTAGATCTGTTGCAAATGTCTTCTCTGGAGTCTTGCCTTCAGCGCATTCAAATGACTTTTCTAAAAAGACACAAAGAATCGGTCTCGCAGTCTCCTCTGAAGTTCTTCCTTTCGCAAATCCCGATGCACTCAAGGACATCTGGAAGATGGGCCACGGGAGGAGGCCACTGCCGTTGCTGCAGAAGATTGAAATATAGAGTAAATTCTCAAAAAAAAAAAAAAAAAAAAAAAAAAAAAAAAAAAGGTTAAGGTGAGTCACTGCTTTATGCTGACTCTGTTTTAGTAGAATGAGTTACAATATGCATAATTAATAATCAATTTAATAGTGTTTACAAATGGTGCCAATTCAAAGTAGCCATAGTAAGATGTAAGGACACAGTCTTAATAAAGCGACAGTCACTAAGTTCCCTAGACAGTCTCGCCAAAGTCTGGTCAACTACAGCTTGGGATTGGTCACGCTACGCACATTATCCCCTAGGAGAGAACCATCGTCTCAGTCCAGCATTCACAACATTCATGACGATGTTCTTTACTTTTATGTCTGGTGATCCATAACGGCTCTTTGACTCTCTCTATATCCAACAAGGTATAAATAACTTGCAAACCATGTCTTTCACGTGTCGGAGTGAGTTGGTTTATGTTCGTTGGTCAAATGAACATTTATCTGAGTTATTTATAAAAAGAGAAAAATAGAATGTTCAATGCAATTTATCTTATCAAAAATAAATTATATTGAACATTATATAATAATCACAGTAATTACGTTATAGTTTTTGTTTCAGCAGTATCTTTCTTGGTCTGGCGAGGGGTGAAGTACCATCACAGCGATTCCGCGCTGGCTAGATTCTCATCTGGGATCCTATTACATCTTGGGAAGCATCCCATTCTGTCTAAGGATCTCAGGACTTGTGTGACCGCCCCTAAGCATCGGGATAGCACGGCAGAAAGGCCAGTTTTTTCAGTCCCCGACATATATATATATATATATATATATATATATATATATATATATATATACACATATATATACATACATACATATATATATATACATACATACATATATATATATACATACATACATATATATATACATAATATATATGCATATATTTACACACACATATATATATACATACATTTACATATATATATATATATATATATATATAAATACATTTACATATGTATATACATACGTAATATATATATATATATATATATATATATATACATGTCTATTATATATGTTTATATGCATATACATATATGTGTATATATACATGTACACACATGTATACACACACACACACACACACACACACACACACATACATATATATATATATATATATATATATATATATATATATATATATATATATATATATATATAGTGCACGTCAGAAATCTTGGCGCGAGAGGGACCACGCCAAGATTTTTGACGTTTTTCGGTAATACCCTTCTAATATCATGCAAATCGAATTATAATCTTGACGCCCCGTCAGCTGATAGATTACTCATCTGACTCCACATTGGCGCTTTCAGATATCACTCGATTACCTCTGGGCAGTGACAGGGAGCAGAATTGCTACGTGCTTTTTTCTTGAATAGCCTAGCATTTTGCCTGAGTTCTGTTGCTGTTTTTGGCCAGTGTGTTGTGATGGGTGGAGGTAAACATCTGAAGAGTGATCATGATTGCTGCTATTACAGCACTCTGTAAGGCGGGAAAGTCCAATACAGAAATATCAAATACAACCGGAATTTCACTGCGAAGTGTCCAGAGGTGGACAACGAAATTTCATGACTGTGGAGACACAGGCGGATAGTCGGCCACGAATAACAGCACCGAAATTAAAAGAAAGGAACCCTGTGTTACTGGCTGATGTGTCTGTGAGACCATACAACGACGGCTCCACAATGACTCGAAATTTTCCCACCCCCATCACTTGCAAGAAACCGATGTTCACTCTTAAGCAGAGGCAAAATACGGTTGCTTTTTGCAAGAAATATCTTCAGTGGGACGAGGACAAGTGGAAACGAGTGTTATGGAGCGATGATGAATGTAACGAAACAGAGACGGCAAAGTTTAACGCCGCCATGAAAGTGATCCGTGTGACCCGAGATTCATCCAGATAAATTGATGGTGTGGTGTGCCTTTGGTTACCACGGTGTGAGGACATTGGTAATACTACCAAGGAATGTCTGGATGAATGCAGATAGCTATTTGGAGCTACTCAATGATCATTTGGAAGATTGCTTAGAGCAGTGCCAAACAGACGTGTTTATTCAGGATGGTACACCTTGCCATTTTACAAAGCTTTGAATCCTATTGAAAACTTGTGGGCACTAATGAAAACAGATTTCGTGAGCATGATACCTCATCAATCCCCAAGCTTGAGGCAGCCATCACAACACAGGGTTTTCAGGGGCCGTGGAGCCCAAACCTATTGTAATAACAAAAATAGATTTAGGGAAATTGGTTATGTTGTTAGTTACTACACACTAGCAAAGCTTTAGGAAATTCTGATATGGGTTAAACAATCATGGTGATTTAATATGGAGTAAACAATCATGGTGATTTAATATGGAATAGGGGAGAGAGAGAGAGAGAGAGAGCACATACATACAGTTGACGCAGACACACATCCTAAACCAACCTGGGAAAGCCCTGCTGATATGACACAGAGAAACATCAGGCAAGTCAAAACCTTGGTCGACATGCTCTAACTAATTCTGAGTTGGCAACTTGTATGAAGTCCGAAACACGACTGGAGGCGACGTGTGGCGTCGAGGCAGCGCGCATCCCTTATTAAACGGAATGGCGTTGTCAATTTCCTATACCATTTTCATTTTTCGTTCGTTCCTCATTTAGTATCTACCACCATCCAATGTTATTTTTTATTTGCAATATAACGCCACCACCATAAAATAATTTCCTATCACATGGTCTTCCGATGAAGGAACTAACAATGATAAACACTGGAAACGCATGGCAATGTTTTTCCGAAGGTCGACTGCGCTCTATTCCCTTCACTATCATTTTGAGGAGAAAAAGGATACAGTGACACGTTCACGGAGCAATGCCTCCTATTCAACAGGCAAACGAAAATAAAATAATAACTAATAATAAAATGATAAAAATGACAGTAACAATCCTACTACTACTAGTAATAATAATAAAATAATAATGATAAATACACAAACAAACGCATATATACATACGTACATAATTACATGCATATATGCGTATATATACAAATACATGCAAACGTGTGTGTGTGTGTGTGTGTGTGTGTGTGTGTGTGTGTGTGTGTGTGTGTGTGTGTGTGTGTGTGTGTGTGTGTGTGTGTGTGTGTGTGTGTGTGTGTGTGTGTGTGAGTGAGTGAGTGAGTGAGTGAGTGAGTGAGTGAGTGAGTGAGTGAGTGAGAGAGAGAGAGAGAGAGAGAGAGAGAGAGAGAGAGAGAGAGAGAGAGAGAGAGAGAGTGCATATGTACATATATACATATCTATACATATATATGTATATATGTACATATATACATATATATGTAATATATGTATATATATGTACATATATATATATATATATGTATATATATATATATATATATATATATATATATATATGTATATGTGTGTGTACATACATATACAATATATAGATATGTGTGCGTGTGTGTGTGTGTGGTAATTTTATCTACACCTACGTATATAATATAAACAGACGTGCAAAGGAAATATAAAGTATACATGACAAATAAAGGTAGAGAGCAAGACGAACTTCCCATTTCATCAGAATGATTCCTTTTCAGGCCATCTTATATTACTTAACGCATGTGCTAGGAGTCGGTTCGTAGACTTTGGATATTCGCCCTCCTAGGAACCACGCAGCTAGTAGTTGCTCGAGTTGAAACAACGTAAACGCAAACACGTATTTTCTGAAACATGCCATAGAGAAGAGCGCCCCCTTTGCCATGGTTAACATGTAGTGAGAAAATACAACATTGCTGAAGACAGATTTTGGGCCGTGGCCATAGCAGACAAAGTTAAAGAAAACGGACCCAGACATCTCTGATTCTCCATTCCGCCCAGAAATATTGAATATGAAAAAAACATAACATCGCTCATGTATGTACACTAACAAAATAAACAAATCCCCAAATGTAATAACCGCAGAGCACACCAAGCGCTTTCAGGAAACTACAGAGAAAAGAAACCATTAAAAAAACTGAAAAAGAGAAATAAAAGATCAGCTAAAAGACCTTAACTACCGAACAACATAGTTGCCAAGAAAACACATGTAACATAAGGTCCTTGTGTATCTCACTCATGCACACTTCGCCAACCTAGGAAAACCTGGGACGTATGCAGAAGAGGTTAAGAAAGACCAAAGAGGAGTTAATCTTCATGAAGCTGAGGTTCCTAATTTGGATTCAGCGCCCATATTCCTCATGCCTAATAATCTCGTCACCAAAACAATGCCAGCCAACACTACACGCAAGAAGAGACAACTTCTCAGCTTACTCAACAGCTTGCGAGTCACACTCAAAAACTACTTGACTTTATCTCTACTGAGACCAAGACAAGCGAGTTATCTCCCGTTCGAGCCCTTGACTCAGCCCGTTCCCAACTGGAGGCAGAATAGCAAGATACAGAGGGAAACATTTAAAAGCAGACCACCACAAAGATACTGTATGGGGGGAAATTATTCGATAAAGACCCCAAAACATATGCAACAATTGGAAAGCATTAGGGAAAGAAATAAAAATCGGGGAGATAAAATTCCAGTTCACCAACAAAAAATATATGCATATGGAAAACAAAATCAAGGTACTTGAAGCAAAGATGATCCAGCAGAGACATAAACTTATAGGAATTATAAACAGATATTGTGAAATACCAACATCCGCATATAAAACATCAAAATAACCCTTCGCATTATATAGCATAACGTTCAATAGAACACCTGGAAGTTTGGACTGACAAACATATATGCAGCTCACCCAGATATATCAGTCAAAAGCCATCGACAAAAAGACCAAAACAGAATAAAAATCTTTCAGTACATCTGCCAAAGAAATGCTTCATGAGAAAGAGCAGGCGGAGTTGCTCTAGCCATAGAGAAGGGGCTACAACACAAAATACTAAACGATTTTGAGGCACAATTCCTCAGTATCGAAACCGAAACCACAGTAGTCATAGCTACTGGAGATCTTCCACCTCGCCGACCCATACCTCCCTTACCCAGACTTACTAAGGCTACTAAGGCTACAATAGCAGGACTACAATATGGCAGACCTGAACGCCCGAAACATAATGCAGTACAAGGCCGCACAGGAAATAATAACGTCGTGTTTAATTTCTCCACGAATCCAATTGTCATACCTGCAATCCTAACACCTTGCCACAAGAATGCAGACGAAAAAATCTAAATCATACTAGCAGAGGAGTCACTGAACTAATCCTAGAAACAGAGAAGTGGCTCAGAGACGTATTAAATGCCAGGAAAGGAATAAATGAAGAAAACCCGGGCCTGGCCCAAAAAAACATGATGGTTCTGGGGGACATCGAAAATCATCTTGACAGTTTCACAACCAATGAAGTCATAAACTTTACCAGGCTGACAGCAGAACTGTAACTTATCAGTTCCATTACCACCGAGGCGATAATAGATACCATAAAAGGAATGAAAATCAAATCGCCGGGCCTAAGCAAAGTGAAAATAAGGAAATCACGAATCTTCCAGCATAAATGATTCCCAGACTAGAGTTAATTTGTAACGCACTGCTAGCCTCCGGATATTTCCCAGCAAATTTTAAAACAGCCTTAATCACTTTCATACCAAAAGCCTGTGAGACGTCAAATAGACCTGTCAATTTTAGGCCTATATCTCTGCAAGAAATACTTGGTAAGTTCGTAGAAAAGATAATCCGTAGAAGGTTTTGTAACAACTATGAAAAGAACAATCTCCTAAATCTCAAACAATATGGCTTTCGTGCATCCCGAGGCACAACCACAGCAATAGCGGTAGCATACGAGGAAGTTGCTCTGGCTTTGGCCAACAAGAACAAAGCCAACATCATCTTGAGACATGTTGAAAAAGCTTTTGACAAAGTATTGCACCCAGGGCTAAGATATCAGCTCCTACAATTCAACCTCCCCTCTCCGATAACAAAACTAATTAGTAACTTTCTTGACGACAGAAAAGCAAGATTAATACTTAAAACAATAGCTGGCAATGAGTTCTCTGTCGACGAGACACGAGATGGACTTGACGCGGGTAATGAAAGTGGTCTTAGTTCGTGGATTTATTTCTGAAGGTAGATGCGAGACCCCCAAGGGACCCCCGTCTCCCTCGTCTGTGCTATGTAGACAAACACGATATTGCAGTCATGAATACACCTGCCGAGGGTGGAGTGGTGACGTCATCTGTCTCCGGCCTCTCTCTCTCTGTCCTGGCAAAGCATCTCCTTTTATTCGGCGATTCCCTTCGAAGCTTGCTTCCGCCTGCTGGAGTGTCAGGTTCCTTCGCCCAGAGCAAAGTGGGTGAGCTCGCAAGACTTGCTAGAGGAAGATATGTAAGTCACCTGGAAGGCTTTACCTTGAGTCAACGGGGCTTGAGTGCAGGTGTGAAGTAACTGCTTCCTCTGATGATGTAGACTCAGGAGGACTTCGACAGCAAGGCACAGCCTTTGTTTCAACTAGGGACAGATGTGCAGAACGATATTTTTTACACTCTGAAGACAGTCCGATAACCCGGACTGTCGTCTAGGGGGGAGGGGTGGCAAACTAAAGAGAAAGTGGACAGAAAATTATTTGCTTATTTTCGAAACCATCAACACTAACTTTGAGGTAGTTTAAGAAACCTTCGAAATTAATGCAATAAATAATAAAATACGAAGATCGGATAATGCGGTAGAGAATTAGCTTAGGATATGGCAATACAGTATTCTCTCGTCTGTGTTAGTAGGTCTCGTCACTTTGTTCTGCGCATCTTTGGGTGATAAGGCCTATGACGTCACATGAAAGCAGAGTGAGAACGGGGTGTGGGGGACTTGAAGAATGTTAGTCCGGGGAAGGAGATAATAGAAATCGGGAGCAAATGAGTAAACAGCAAAGTAATTTTAGATGCTGGCACATTCAGGCGATAAGACATTAGACGGATTTTACAGGCGATGATTAACAGCGATTATTTGTAGGTATATTTCATATATAACAATAATAATGATAATAATAGCAATAACACTAACTAATAACAAAAATAGCAATAAATGCAATAATAAGAATAAGAATGATGATAATGAAAATAATAACAATGATAATGATATCGTAACTATTATTAATATCATTATCATTACTATTATCCTTATTACTATATTTGTTATAATTATTATATTTACCACTTATTACTGTTGCTATCAATAGTTATTATATTCAATATCATTATTTTTATTATTATTACTATTATGAACATCATTTTCATTTTTATAATTCTATTTATAGAACATTCTTAAGGCTTCCCCCAATTCTGCATCCAACCTCTAAAGTTACAGGGCATTGCGGCTTTGCGCGCTCCAGGCAGAGAGGAAGGGATATCTTTATAGCTCAACATTCCAAGCCAGAGTGACCGCATGATTAGCGTCGAAACGCAAGGCTTTGCCTCCGCGTGACGTCATGCGAGACGGACGAATTTGGCTAGTCTTGTGTAGACGATTTTTTTTTTTACTTTGACACGTTTATTGAGACGAAAATTACATCTCAAAGGGATAGGGTTACTTAGGTTATCCTCACCACTATTTTGTTAAGTCCCTGTGTGAGCTCACAATTCACATTAAGAAATTAGGTATAACAGTTAAATATATGCATTCCTTAAATTACAAAATGCAAGTATTCAAAGTCAATGGCTTACATATCGGTAGAGTGATATAACACTTCCACCCTCGTCTAGATAAGTGCTCATTATATAATTATGAATCGACTGTTGTAGAATGTTTGTGTCTCAAGAGGATGATGCTTAACATATGTCAGTCATCCGCAGCATAGTAGGAGACATAGTCTCATCAGGAGTAACAGCCTACATACCTGTGCATATTCGCCAGGTATGTTCAGGATATTGGTGCAAATTGCCTGTACCTCTTCAAAATCTCAAATACCTGACCATTCCTAATAATCCATACACCCTGCTCAGGTAAACCTGTTATCTCTAAATTTCTATGTGTTTGAAGCATAAGACACTAATATGGCGTGTATCAAATGTATGTAATCTAGGTAAAGTACACACACTGCATTATTTTTCTTGCTCGCTTGTTTGAACGCCCAACTTCCTGTAGCATTTACATCCAAGCCTGATCCTCATGTACACTCTTTCCATTTGCTCTTGCCCTTCCCATAAGCAACGTCTGTGTTCGTCGCTAGATGCATGTAGTGTCTCAAAGTGTCGCTCTTCTCAATCGCTTCGCCCTTCCTGGCCTCGTCACAGTCTAACTGTATCCTCGTTATATTACTCCTTGCCTGAATGTCCACCTCATGCTTCCTGGTCGCCCCCTTGGCAATCTCATCAACAGCTTCATTAAAGGTGACACCTACATGCAAAGGGATCCACACAAATGTAATCACACGCCTCTGACTTCGCTGCTGCTAGGAGTACATTTGACTTGGATGTCGTGAACATGCATTTAACGATAATGCGCATAAATGAAGTTACGGAAGAAAGAAGAAACAAGTATTCGGAAGTCCCAGAAATCTAAGTTGTAAAGTTAGCATGACCGAATTAAAATTTACATTTAAAAAGCAAAGGAAAAAATAACACGCAGAAAAGTTGCTCTCGCAAGTGGAATGAAGTTAAATAAAATACAAAAACACAAGATTACTGGTGAGTGAGAGGTCGATTCCCTTAAAAATAAAATTTATATACCGCAGTGAAGAACCAGGACAACTAACAGTAGATAAGAACTAAAGTACTTTCTACGGACACTTTCTTAGATATAAGTAAAAGATGCATTACACTACACATTTTATAAACAGTACGACAAAACATGCCTGGGAGACACAAAAGGAAAGATGATGTCCAAGGTGTACTTACTGTTTTTTGTTGAATGACATCCTTGTTGCGTTGGCGACAGTTTTGTGTTGCGAGTTTGCCCTTAGAAACTATTACCAAATACCACTTATGTCAGGGGTCTTTCCTTGATCATGAGCGGTAGCCACCAAGGCTGTCGAGTCGCAGTCACAGTCAGGAGGACTTTGGTGCTGCTGGAGCCGGAGTCGGTAAAAATGTCCCGACCCCGACTCGGACCTCATCATAAATTCCAGACTACATAAATCGCAAAAGTCCCATTTTTAAATATACACACTTTATTTTCACCCGATATAATGAGAAATCATATCAGCGCTACTATTTGTTGAGCGAAAATTAAATTGCTGTGTGTGTGTGTGTGTGTGTGTGTGTGTGTGTGTGTGTGTGTGTGTGTGTGTGTGTGTGTGTGAGATACACACACACACAAACACACATATATATGCCGAACCACCGATCGCCTAAACTTGAGGTATTCCTTCTCGGGGGTAAACATCATTCCCCGGCATATATATTCCAATCCGGAGCAAGTCCCTGGACCCCTCCCCCCTCCTGGATATTTACCTACTGGGGGAGTAAGGGGCTATTTCCCTATCGATGGATTGTCCCAGGTATTGCCCCACTCCACCTGGGGTATTTACCTACACTTTTTCCTGGGATGTTTTTTATTACGTCCGCCTAATGGATCGCGACGATTTCGGTATCGTTGGATTCCCCTCACTGTCTAGTTTCCAAATATGTAAAAATCATTGGCCCCAATAGCAAGGGAGGGCATGTGAGGTACCAGGGAAATTGCGGGTAAAATTTAAATGATATGCACAGATCTGTCACTATATTGTCTAATACAGGGACTGTGCCCCCTGTGACCTCTCCATGGGCGTACGACTGCTCCCTAGCCACAGGGGGCACAGCGCAGCCCCCCTGCATTAGACTAAATAGTAACTGATTCTGTGCATATCATTTACATTTTACCTCGCAATTTCCCTGGTACCTTACATGCCCTCCCCTACTATCGAGGCCAAGAATGTGTGGTTGGTGTGGCTTCCGCGCAATAAAACTTACGTATTTGCACTGTAGACGGTGAGAGGAATCCAACGATACGGAAATTGTCGCGATCCGTTAGGCAGACATATTTTTTAAAAATTGCCTATTTCCCTGCAAGAGGCAAACCTACAGACCCCCCTTTCTTTGGGGATTTACCAACCGTGGGCAATACCAGCCCCATTTCCCCTAGTATTTTTACCTACCGGGAGCAAATCCCTGTCCCCCCAATCCCTAGCATAATATACTTATTGAGGGGAAGCCCACGGATGGGGTATTCTTGTAATGGGAGTAAACCACCGGCCCCCTTACTCCTGCGTCACCAACTAAGCATAACCCGCGATCCCCATTCCCTGAGGAATTTCCATGTTGAGGACAAGCGCCAATATTCCTTTCCCTTGTGTATCACATGAGCTTACCTTATTTATCCCATCCGAAGTATTCCTTTTGAAATGCAGTCTTTCCTCTCTCCTGTAATTAAGGCACTGCAGTCTTTACACAACACCGTGGACACACAAATAATATGTACTTTGTATTTTCTCCGATATTTTATTCAAATTCGGCGTAAACACATCCGACATCGTACTTCGTCGTGCTCGAGAGACCTGACGACGCGACGGTTGAAATAACACGACGTAAGAAAAGTAACATTTAATGTGTCCCTATTACAAGTTGTGTAAAATTTTATTACATGGAGAATTATGGAACATATATATACCTACAAGTAATAAATATTTATAGGCTAAGAGAGGTATTAGATGCGATACCTATTTACTAGGTGTAGGCAGCGCCATCTGTGACCTTCCCTAGAAGCTCACAGTCCTGTTTACATTCGAGATGGTTCAAGATAACGACGTTAGTAGAATCTTCAGTGTCCCTACTACGCTTTGGCGACATCCTCGGTATCAAGTCTTCAGTTTACAAGACTCCTGAATGTATAATACGGCCGTCCTTGTATTGCCAAATATGTTATGATGGTTTGACTATAGCTCAGTTTTCTCTTTCTCAGAATTAGCTTAATACCAACATACTACGAAATAATAATGATTTTGATAATAATGATACTGATGATTATGATGATGATAATGCGTATAATGATAGTAAGGAAAATAATGTCAATGAGAACAACAATAAGACGAAAGATAAAACATTGCATCCAAATCGAGGACAGCACATTTGCTAGTTTTTGCTATAAAAGTAAAAAAAAAAAGCAATCGCAATATATAGACATTCCCTTTCGTAGTGGGTGACAGTAGAAATCGTCAAATGAAACAAACTGGATGCTATTAGTAATATATATATATATATATATATATTATACATATATATATTATATATCTTTTACATATTATATAGCACAAAAGGTATGAATAATTCGAGTAGAATGAAAATAACAAAGGCAAATAAAAATGCTCTTCGAACATCCACAGGATGGCCGTGAATACATTCAGTAGTTAGAATTTATCTTCTAAAGAATGGTATAGCTATTAATATAATCCAGTTGATGTTTCTAGTCGGTACAGAAATGTCCACAGTTTGGTAGTTGGTAATATCAACTATTAGCGGGAGAATTGGTAATTTAATAAGAAAATTTCATCGAAACCACTCATTTTTGTCAGCCATGTTGGCGGTTTGTTTACAATTGTGGCGTCACGAAATTAGCAAACTTCCTCTGGAAGTAGTTTGAATATGCTTGGTTTGAGTAGGAACCGACCAAGACATGACCAAGAAGTTCCATCAAAAACAGGAATGAACGTTTCAAGATTTTCAAGAAATCTTGAAAACACAAAAATGCGCCTTTTGGGGACTTGACGAATTCGACAAGGCAAAGCAAACCAAAGTAAATTATCAGGAGAATTTCATCACTCATTTCTGCTGGCTATGTTGGCGGTTTGCTTACTATTGTGACGTTATGAAACTAGCAAGCTTCACCTGGTGGTAGTTTGAAAAATGCTTGGTTTTGTTACGAAACTAGTTCAAACAAGAAGTTCCGTCAAAAACAAATATGAGCAAGAAGTTTCAAGATTTTTCAAGATTTATATATATATATATATATATATATATATATATATATATATATATTGCTGTCAAAAGTGCGCCTTTAGCACTGATTAACGATTGGATTGGAGTATCACGCCTGTTGGTGTAAACAACTTAGTCATGTCGAAAAATGACAGTTGTTGCATCATTTGGTTTTCCACGATTGGTCCATACGCACATTAACTATAAAACTCAGCAAAACAAATATTAGGGTTGTAGTAGCTGTTCTGAGGGTGCGTGCATGACGAAAGATTTGCCCATACATGTTGTCCTTGTACT
>NC_091557.1:32344037-32354037 GCF_042767895.1 Penaeus vannamei
TCCTTTTGTGTGTGTGTGTGTGTATGTGTTTGCATTCTAATTTTCATTGTATGTGTGTGTGTGTGTGTTTGCATTCTAATTTTCCTTTTGTGTGTGTGTGTGCGTGTGTGTATGTGTTTGCATTCTAATTTTCCTTTTATGTGTGTGTGTATGTGTTTGCAATCTAATTTTCCTTTTGTGTGTGTGTGCGTGTGTGTATGTGTTTGCATTCTAAAATTCCTTGTGCGTGTGTGTGTATCGCCTGCATTCTAAGGCTTAAAGGCGTAGGGTGAGTCCTCCGTTACCTGTTGCTCTCATCCTTACACGGGGCACTTACTTGTACAGTTGCAGGAAGGTGCCGTCTGATAAAATGATATTAAATGGCAACACCGTAGTAGTGTTAGTAGTAAACCATTTATTTGTGAATGAATGTTTTGCGCGTATAATAGGTGGAGAAGTTTTAAGCTGTCCCCATTTTTTGGCAGCGTTTGGCAGCCTTGAAAAATACTGACTTTCTTTGTTGCAAGCAGACGTAATTGTTTATTTTCTTATTTGTTCATTGTATTCTTAATAATTGTTTCGTCAATACCTGTCTTTGTCATTAACATATATTATTAATAGAGTTATTGTGTACTGGTAAGTTTTGTTAAAACTGATTTCATTCCTCCTACAGTTATCCAAGATACGGCTTTCACGTTTGCTCTTGTAGTAGTAGTTTTGCAAGGATTCAGAAGCCACTCACACCATCAACATGAACTTAAGAAAATGCCTTTGTTATTTACCAATCATCTTCTATGTCTAAATATACCAAATGCTAGAATATAAGTTTAAGGGGAGAGTGCAGAAAAGTAACAACAAAGCACGATAGGGCACGTCCATACTATCATGAAAATGCCTGGATATGTGTCCTTTAGTGTTTATATCTCCATCTTCCGAGATGAATATCTAGGCTGTGATATAGTATTTGTTTAATTGACACTTGATTGGAAACTAAATATATATATATATATATATATATATGTATACATTGTTGTAATACTTGTATTGTATAGCTTTTTTCCCCAAAGTCTTTAGTGCATTGTGGAAAAGCCTCATATGATGAATAAAGAATTTTTAGCGCTCAATCTCACCGCGCAGACGCATTTGATGAACTAATTTGGATGTTACTTTGGCTCTCGAATTATTACCTATATGTAACATTTTACTACATACAAATGAACCAATGTGAGGTTACTTATAAATGTACTGGGAATAGTTGGATAGCAGCTTGAAAAAGGGGAGGGGATGGGAGTTATTATAATGTGAGCGTATGTGTGTGTATAATTTTTCGCTCATAAAAAGTCAAACTAAAATCCAGATGAGTCCATCTTCAGTTGTAGGCGTCTGCGTAGCGGCGAGTTAGCTGACATAAGGTCCTGTGCAAAAAGGCTAGGTTCATAACCCCAAGGCTAGTTTATGGGTCGACTGCTATGGTTTCCGCATGTAAACACACAAGGAAAAATGCAATCCCACATCTGAAAACAGTCTAAATGACACATTTTTCACCCGCGGTAATCTGTGCTGCTGGAGGGGGACCAGAACTCCTGACAGTTTCCCATGGCCAGCCGAAAGGAATGCCTGGGAAGACTCGATATAAGGCCAGTAAACAAGTGGTATCATTCTCCATTCACCTTTATCGAGACCCAATTTCCTGTCCAGGCTCTTGCTTTCTCCCAGGCTCCATATTTTCCCACGTTCGAGGACTAGCCGTTTTCGAGGAGGCTAACTGTGCCACAGGCTCTACAAGGATTTTCTGAGATCTTTTTGTCTTGCAAGTTACAAACATGGCCAGAAATTTGCATTTGATGCTTCTGTATCATCCCCACCTTGCCTTCCCAGGCAAGTTCGGATAAAATTGACGTGTAAAACTTCATATACATGTATGTGTGTGATATGAATATTTAGACTGGCAAAAGAAGTTGACTGGGAAAAGAAGTGGAAGTCGAATGAAGAGATACTGGATGGGAGAGAGGGAAAGAAGCAGAGCGAAGGACAGTACTGGGAGTAATAGAAAAACTTCGTCTGTGTGCTTTCTGCCTGGCCTCGCGCAAAGTGAGGCCAAGTTTGCATCAAAATGGTTTTGCCAATGAGATCAGTCACGGTTGATAATGCTTTAGCTTGGGAATCGGTTGTAACTGTAGCAAGGCGGGAACGATCGGGACGGCCGCCGAAGAAACTTCGCCCACTTGTTTTTGGAGCCACTGCTGGAAGAGAAGTGTTATCAGAGAAAGGGGCTGTAGAGGGGATCACGAAGAACCGGTGCCATTTCGCTGGACTAAACAGTTTTCAAAAGGTTTGGAGAGGTAGGGGTAGTAGGTCGGAGGCGTGTGGAAGACGGAGTAGTACTGCAGAGAGATGGATAACAAGGCTGCAGAGTAGTAATAAGGGAGGAGTTTATGAAGAAAGTTGTGAGTGTGGAGATGAAATAAAGGGGGAAGAGGAATGTTTCCTTGAGGTTGAGTAATGGCATGTGTGGATGATTTGGACTGGACTGAGGTGATAGTAGGCATTGAGGAGAGTGTTGTAGCAGTGTTCAGAGTCGTGGTCAAAGGAGAGCCTGGGTGAATTGAAATCACTGGGACTAGTTGATAAAGGGACAAACCTTACTGCCCTATTACGGGTACAAAATCTTCATTACTGGCCTTGGTAAGCCTGCCCCCCCCCCCCCCCCCACGATAACAACGGGCAAGGGGTTAGGGAGATGGGGGGGGGGGGCGCAAGTATAGAGTCTTTTCTTTTCGGAATGGTAAGAAGAAAGGATTCAGCCTTTCAAATGAATGTTAGATTTCGTGGTTTCTGCATATTAGATAATTTTCTGAAATAAAGAATATTCCTTAATCTTTCTATTCCTTCAGATGAGTAACTCCACCTAATATACTCCGTCAAATCATGAATTTGATTCTCATTTTATCTATCTCCTTGTGTATTCATTCACCTGTTTTCCTTTCTGAATATGGATGTTTACATGTCATCCTCTCCCTAGAGAAGTGTACATATTTCACACGGGATTGGGCTAGATTGAGGGCTAAGCGCGCGCACACACACACACACACACACACACACACACACACACACACACACACACACACTCACTCACTCACTCACTCACTCACTCACTCACTCACTCACTCACTACGCACACACACTTCACACACAGGCACACACATTGGCCAACGTCAAACGTTTTCATAGGGGGTAAATCCCCGTTAAAGCATGAAATTGATTGTTAATTCAGTGATTAGTCAAATTTTATCTCTTCATTTATCTACATTTGTTCATTCTTTGTTTGAGTATATATTGCCGGCATTGACTCCCTTGAGAACTGTACACATTTCACACGAGAATAGAAAGATTGAGGGTTATCAGAAAACGATGTGAGGGACCCAACACACACACGCGCGCGCGCGCATACATTTTACATAATGTATTGTACACATGCCTTCAACTTACTTTACCGAGTGCCGTGTTACTACAGCGAGATTTTCCTTTTGCTTTGATTTCCAATCTTCTTAGCACTGGAATGCATAATGCCCTTCTGTTTAATTTTATAAATAATTGGCAGAGCAAGAGTACAACCCTCGAAGAGCACTATGTACTCGTAGGCTGTTTCAGTTCATTACTGGGTTGTATTTTTTTCTTTGCTTTTAAGTGCCGCAACGTCACAAGTAAAATGAAAGTGCATATCAAAATCAAAGACGAATAAAACGAGCGAAATATAATACGAAACTCAATTCATGAAAGCTAAACATCAACAAAAGAATCTATTTAACATAATCTACATTTTACCATTTTCTCCTCAACTGGATTCGCATTTAAGGACATTTTGAATTAATCAACAGGACACTTTCGCTCAATCTTGTAGTAGTTACGGTATTTCTATAAGCATTATGTTGTATATGGAAGAGGGTAACACGTAAAGGAACGGATGAACAATTATAAATATGAAACCGAGAAAATGGTAGGAAAAGTATTGGAGGAGGGATGAGGCTGGGTAGGATCGGGTTTGCAAGTGAAGTTAGTCAGGGTTGATAATGAAAGGGCAGTGAAGTGGGATTGAGGTTGAGATATAAAATGTGAAGGGAAAAACAAAGATATTAAGAATAGTTTATGCAAAATATTACATATGTGTTTACATCTGCTTAATCATACTCATTTCTGGATTCAGTTTTAACTAGTATGCAAGAATGAATGCGTGCCTCTATTCAACATCAAATGTTAAATGGTTAATGTTTCAAGCAAATACATGTTAATCAAAGTTTCTGTAGCACTAGGGTAATGTTTTGTGTTGAAATGGGCTTAAAAGAGTTCTTTATTAAATGTTTTGTTTCAACAGCCATATGGTATTGTACGATAGTATGGAAGCGAAAAGGGTAGAAAGAGGGATTGAAAGGAGGGAAAGGGTTAAGGAGAGAAGGTGATTAGATCAAATGAGCAGATTTATGCGTCTGAGGAAGGAAATTAAGTTGTCAAAGGAAAAGGTAAGGGATTCTTTAGAGATGTCTGAAAGGTTGAGGGGGGCTTGGGGAAGTGAAAATAAGTGAGGAAAAGGAGAGATGGGGGTTGCTGTGGAGTGGGAACAGGATAGTGGGGTATGTGGGACTGAAAGGGGAACATTGCATAAAGAGCGCACACGGGTGGATTAGACTGACATGAAGTTGGAAAATGTGAAGCGAGTGTGTCCAACGCGCAAACGGGCAAGAGCAGTTTCCCAGCGTCTAATTTTATGGGATGGTATTGACCAAGGAGAGATGAAATGTTTAATGTTACGTAGTTTATTTGTGGAAAAGACTAGAACAACTGCCAGAGTCGGTGAAAATTATGAAGGATGAAGGATGGGAAGGCGTGCATTCTAATGCGTAGAGTATCGCATACAACTTTGTTGTAAGGACGCTGGATTCAGGTGGAAGCGGAAAGGTGAGTATGGGAAGGAAAGATTACAGCCATCGTCGAGAATGGAGAAGGTCAGCAAAGTTTGGAGATGAAGAGTTTTGCGGGACATACGAGAGAGAGTCTGTAGGAGTCGGAGGTAGCGGCGGGTTTTCTCTTTGATGTAGTGGTTTCGCCAGAAAAGTTTGGAGCATGAGGAGCGGAAGGGGAAGGGAGTATCATTAAAAAAAAAAGGATGGAGGAGGATTTGAGGATGGAAAAGTGGACGCCATGGTCAGTGGCCCAGGAAGAGATATAAATATTGCAGACGGGATTTTTTGACGGAGAGTAGGTATAGAAGGGTCCGATATAGATAAAATTATCTAAATAGAGTGAAGATCGGATACGTGGTGGTAATTCCGAAACTGAGCCGTTTATGGCTGTAAGGAATAGTGTGGTGCTTAGTACGCTCTCTTGTGGAACACATATTGAGGAAAGGATGATGAAGGTGAAGAAGAAAAGTTGACACAGAAGGTGGAATGTTACTTCATTCAATAGTAGTTTCATTCAGTACCTTTCATGTTTTATCTACAGCTAGAACACTGCATGGGGTCAACTTTTGGGCGTGTCTGGCGAGCATAATGCAGCAGGTAATTTGTCTGGCATTGTCCATTCTGTAGTCTCTCAGATGTGTTGAAGTATATAAACTTTGTTTCAGGTGGTACCAATAATGTTTGATCCAGGCCAAATTTTTAGGCCTTTTTTAGGCGTCTGGCAAGCCTAATGCAGCTGGCAGTATGTCTGGCAAGGGTCACTTTGTACTTGGTGGAAAGTTACCTTTCATTCAATAGTAGTTTCATTCAGTACCTTTCATGTTTCATCATGAGAGGGTGGGTCACTTTTGGGCGTGTCTGGCGGGCATAATGCAGCAGGTAATTTGTCTGGCATTGTCCATTATGTACTCTCTCAGATGTGTTGAAGAATATAAACTTTGTTTCAGGTGGTACCAATAATGTTTGATCCAGCCCAAATTTTGGGCCCGTTTTGGGCGTCTGGCAGGCATAATGCAGCAGAGATTATGTCTGGCAAGAACCTTTTTTTTTTTACCCATTGTGATATGTAAATTACCCTGGAAAACACTGTGTGCGGTATCTATGTTTGATCTAGCTAATTTTTGTTGCCCCTTTTAGGGACCCCCAGGGGCCAAACGCAGCAGGGGGGTCCCCGGCAGATGTCCTGTTCTTCATATGCTCTATCATTCTCTACATGATCCTGTACTCAGCAATTGGTACCACGTTCGTTTGACCAAACCTCCTTTGGCTGCCGGTCTATGAGTGTTGAGAGAATTGGAGCAATGAGATTGGAGGATGGATGAAGTTAGGTATTTTGGGTCGTTATTAGATTAGTTTCTGAAGGGGGTCAGTTGGGGAGGTCTGAGAAACAGAGGTTTACATATGAGAGGGAAAAGGGGACAGACGTTAAGAGAGGCAGAGGAGGAGGTAGATGTAGAAGAGTACACGTTAGATGGGGGTGGAAAGTTTAGATTGTTTGATGATGCGATGGGATAGGCATCGGGGAAGTAGAGACTGGAGTGTCCGGATTTAGAATGGCGCTGAAACGATAAGCATAGGTAGAGTCAAGGCTGAGGGAATATTCTCTCAGCCTTGGGTAGAGTGAAGCTAGACTCGGCCCTTCGCGGGGTGAGTGAGAAAGCGTGAGCCAGAAGTGGGTTAGCTGGGAAGTGCCCAATCTTCCCAGGTCTAAAGACTTTCACCTAATAATTTGACACTAAATGATATGTTAATAGTATAAGTTTCGCAGCACATACATCTGATATACCTCACCATCTTTATGTCAATGCACTGCTGTACACTCCCTGCATTTTTTTTTTTTTTTACATCTTTTATTTTCACCAGCAGTTCCGGAAACAATATAATAAATTAGGCTGACTGGCGATACACTAAATTAATTTGTATCTCGAACTTTAAACTGATATAATAAATATAAATACTTATTGTAAGTATATGATTGTGAGTGGCGGAACCAAGTGGCCCATCACACTCAAGTTGACCCCAACTAAACCGTGCTCCGCGATTCATGAACGCAACTGGAGGTCGTGGTTCGTAGGAGGCACCCAAACGAAATAAGAGGGAAACAAGGGAATCGATAATTAAACCCCATTATCATCGAAATTTTGTGGCCAAAGCCATTTATTAAGGTCTGGTAGCTCAAGAGGCGTTAATTGAGACAATACATTATTCACACCCACAAATATTACACAGTGTGTGTGTGTATGTGTAAGTGAGAAAGAGGGGGAGGCGGACGCTTGCTTAGATAAGAAAGGGTGGACCTGAAACACAACAGAACAGTCACTCCTTGATTTGCCTGGCGAATCCAGATCACCCCCCCCCTCCCCTATGTCCAGGTTGTTTGAATGGTTAATGGTTAAAAAGCAAAATAAATGTGCTAGACATCTAAGGTCATATAGCAATATGAAAGTACAGTAACGGGTGGTGAAGGGTGATCGGTGATATGCGTCAACTATCTTGAGTAATATTGAAAGGTTAAATATGGGTAAAGGAGTTGATGAGTGAATGGGTCGTGGTGGGTTTAAGTAAGAGGAAGGAGAACAGGTTGCCAAAGCAGTGTGGGATTCTGTAAGGATGTCTGTTAGGTTGGGAGGTCGGTGAAGGGAGGATAGGTGGGGGGAAAGCAGAGGTGCGGGATGTAGCAAAGCGTGGACGGGACAACAGAATGCGTGGAACTGACGGAGGGACATTACATATTTGAGTTGGGAATTGGTATAGGAGGATGTGTAAGAAAAGTCTTGGAAGCAGATGATGGATAGGTTTTAGGAAGAAAGGATATGACGAAGGTCAGGTCTCTGAGGACATAAACCGCGAATATTCCATTGTAGGAGCTATTACCTAGCTGATCATCGAATGATAACGATTACAGTGTGTTTTGGAGAATCTGAAGGGGTGTGGCTAGGGGGTGAGATAAGGAATCGGATGGGGGGGGGTGTAGTATCAGGAGGTGGAGGATCTGGGGAAAGGTGTAGTTGTGACATAAGGGATTCACGTGTGTATCAAGGAGAGAGTGGAAGGGATAGAGAGGATGGAGGGAGGGTTAATGTATGTGTAGTTGGAGCTAAGGGGGATGGACTGTGTTGGGAGGGTGTAGGAGGAAGGGGTGTAGGGGGAATATGAGTAGGAAGAGGATGAATATATGAGGGGGATGGGCTGTGTTGGGAGGGAGTAGGAGGAAACAGTGTAAAGGGAATATGAGTAGGAGGAAGATGGATATCGGCAATCACTTTGAGTGTGGAGGTACGGGAGAATTGGAATTTGAAGGTGTGTGAGAGGTCTCGATGTCATTTTGGGACTCAAGTTCTGAATATCTTCGATTTTCTGCATTGGAGTTGGTAAAGAGTTGTGAAACAAAGGTTTTCTTATGAGAGAAATGAGTAGAATAGTGTCTGAGGAGTAAAGGCAAAGGTAGGTGGAGGTGAGTGTGTGGTAGGGTAAGAAGGGGTGAAACGTTTCGTTTGTCTGCTATGAGTAGTGCGAGGAGGGAGACGGGAAGATGTTGGGGCTGCAGTAGAGATTGGAGTGTCTGGATTTCGAGTGGCAAAAGAATTTGACTGGGGTAGGGAGGAGGTGGAAGTGGGAAAGTAAGGTGTAGGTATAGGGGAGGGTCTAGGAACATCTTGTGAGGGGCAGAGCGAGCGACATTACTGGAGTAGGGAGTATGAGAGAGACCTTGTTGACGTGTCTGGCTTCATGTAGAGTGAGACCAAGTCTGTATCTGAGAGTTGCTACCTCAGACTCAAACTTGTAGGTGGGGCAGCCTCTAAAAAATACATTATGGGGGCCGCCGCAGTTAGAACATGTGCATGAATGTGCAGAACAGTTTGATCGGTTATGACGGTGTTGGGCACATAGCGGGTATCGGTCTGTGGAGCGGCAGTGTTTGGCAGGATGTCCAAACCGCCAATAGTTTTGACATTGACGGGGAGGAGGTTGATATGGTCGAACAGGGAGGGATTGTCCACCAATGTAGACATTCAAGTGAAGGTCTTGTCTACTGAAAATAATTTTGGCAATGTTGGTGTAGTTCTTACGATGACCTCTAGGAGGAAAGGAGTAGCACTGTACTGATATCATATGGTCCGCGAGGCAGGCAAGTAAGTGACCAATCTTTGGTATCAACAGGACAGTTTGCTAAGGAGATAGAGACAGTTCCGGAATAAGTATTAAGGGCTGGAGGAGGTTCTGCAGGAAAAGGGTTGCCAGAGAGATCAGTTAGAGTTAGCTTGGGTTTCAGATGTAACTAACGAGACGGGAAAGATCGGGTCGGGTACGGAAAGGGACTTCGCCTACTTGTTTTTGGTGACATTGCTGAAAGAGAAGAGGATTGTCTGAGTAAGGAGCTGTAGGGGGATTACGAAAACTCGGTCACATCTGGCTGGGCTAAATAGAGTTTTTAAGATATTTGTAAAGAGAGGAGTGGTAGAAGGTCGGGAACATGTGAAAGAGGGAGTATTGTTGAGGTGGTAGCATTACGGAGTAGAGAATATGGCTGTAAATTAGTAATAAGGGAAGATGGGGAGATTGATAAAGAAGGTTGTGGGGGTAGAGGTGATGATCAAGTCTCGACTTGGGTGGATAATGTACTAGTAAGCATTGAGGAACGTGGGCCATCTTTCAGGGCAAAAAGGGCAAGATCGCTCCAAGCCAGGTCTTGCAAGGCGACATGGCTTTTGTTGTTGGCTGTATTAATATTAAGGGAGGGGAGAGGCTGCGGAGGGATAGGTTTCCCGGCCAGATTAGTCGGAATAAATAATGCACGAGTTTGTCTCAGATGTTTTTGGGAGACAGTGTTGGAATAGGAGGAAATTGCTTATCCTAAATCGCGGAACTAGAAATGGGAAGTAGGTAGATGAGGTTGGAGAAGGGATGGAAACAAAAAGCTGGAGGGGGAAAAGACCATGCAAAATGAGTTGAGTCGAGGGCTGACGCCCTAGGCAGGACAGGTCCCTGCACTGGGTCTCAGTCTCACGACAACGAGCAAGGGATTGGAGGGAGTAAGAAGAAGGGTTGTAGCAGGATCGGTA
>NC_091557.1:32394037-32404037 GCF_042767895.1 Penaeus vannamei
TGTAATTAGTAGAGCATTAAAATCAAGCCAAAAAAGTGAAAGAAAAAATGGAAAAGTAAAAAAAAAAAAAAAAAAATCTATACCATGCATGGGATATGAACACTCAATGAAACTTGTTAATATTGCTAGCATGTAATCCCTGCTTAGATATCTACCACTATGGGTTGAACCTTATCATACTAATGCCAAAGCAGTCCTTCATGGCTTAAAAAGTTGTTTTTAATCTTGCAAATAAAAATAATCATAAACTGTATCTTAGAATATCAAGAATCTCTACTTATTTTATATGTATTGAAAAAAATTAGAAAGTCTGTATCTTGAAATGCCTTTAATAATTCTTACTAAAAAATATCATTAATGTCTGTAACACCTGGTTATACGAAAAGCAATTTCAATACCCATAATATCTATTTGCACAATTCCTTCCATGAAGAAGAATGAATATTGATTGACAATATCTTGACTTTTCATCAATATGACTGCCTTTTATCTAAAAGGCCACTTCTTTTATACGTAAGAAAGCAGCAGAATTATATATCTGTTCACTTCTAGACAAAAGAAAGTCTGACATCTATATTTGCAATAATATTAAGACTAACTAACAATTCCCTTTACATACATAAAGAAGATTTTGAAATATTCATATCTTTATTGTGTACACAAATTTTAGGAACTAATTTTCTACACAACAAATCAATTCTACATGTAAAATGGAAATTACAATGTGTAAAAAATAAATAAATAAATAAATAAATAAATAAAATAAAATATATAGATAAAAATATTAGGTGTTGATAAAAAAGAAAATCTATAACAAAAAATAAAATGTTTATAAAAATACTACAGCACCATAAAGAATTGCAAGACGTTGCATTGCAGATAAGGTTTAACAAATTACTGTGCTCAAAGAAGGGGACAATCTAAGGTTGTAAAGTCTATTAGAATTTTTTTCAGGAGTTCTTCTAAAGCAGCCAATTCAGGGATGTTTTTGTTTCTTCTTCTTTGCTGGCCTTATTCATATAAAAAATCCAAAAGTATAAATGACTGTTACATGTAAAGAAAAACTGTATCCTGCAGTTACAACAATTTTCTTTTATTATTAAAGGAGGTTAACAGCTGGATTAATCTATTACTCACACAGCCTTCTGGATTGGCAGCCTTATACTACTTGAACAGCAGAAATCTCCTGTTTGTTCTCTTTAGGAGAGAGAGACCTGAACCCTGGGAATCGAAGAGGTGCATAGCAAAGTTTCTACATAATGGGGGGGTTTGTGAAATTTAAAAAATAATAATAATAACAAAATAAAGCTGGGAAATGAAAATACAGATGTGTAGTTATCATAAAAAAGTAAAAGAAAATACAGAAAATTCACAAGAGCTCACTGCTTGGTCATAAGAATTATTTCCTAGGCTCAATTTACTCAAAGAAGGCCATCACCTATTACCTATGGAAGATCAAGAAAGTAAAGTGGCAGAACTGAGCAGGGTAGCTGCTTTAGGATTCAATATAACTTATAAAGGCATAGACATTTGGTACAGGATTACACTAATGACAAACAGACCTGATTTCCAAGCTGTGTATAACCATTAAGCCTGATAATACATCGTAACTATTCACAATGAAAATGGGAAAAAGGTTTTCCCTGCAGGGAAACAAAGCCCTGTTATTAATGTATTCACATCACCAGTATTTATGCCTTTAGCAAAAGTTATTGATGAATACTCTTACCTTCTGCCCCTAAACCCAACCCAGAACCCTTCATCATGATCATCATCATCAAGCGTCATCATCAAGGGACGAGTTTTCGAAAATGGAGGTTATCTTGTCACGCATTGATGGACTCGGGAAGAACATCAAATTACCACTCAGTCCATCCTCCCCCATCTCATCCATGCTCTCCTGAATGAGGCAATGTTCCTACTAAGGTATATATTAACCACAACATACACTCTGGCTCTTAACAAAAAGATGTGTCAAATGAAGTCTTAAGATCACATCCAACTACCAGTAGTTCCAGGCTTACATCTCATAGCCATAGCAAAATGTAGAAAATAATAACAACAACAATAATAATACACAAATTTTGTTGTTTATCTTTGTTCATGTAAAGAAACATTGTCTTTTCTCAAATATATGTTGCGTAATTTGTATAAATTTATAGAAAAAGTTGTGTCCTGTGTTCTTTGTGCATATCATGTGTTATCTATTTCAATGAAAGATAAATGTCTTCAAAATTACATATTGATTATACTGAAAAATTGTTTTATTCTATGGTTACTCAGTGCTCCAAAAAGGAAAATGTTTATGTATAAGAGGTCATGCTGCTAAAAGTCCAACACATGAACTAGCATCAAAATGTCTAGAAGTACAGTCAAGAAGAGAATTCCCTGGAAAATGCAGGTATTTTTCCACAACAATATTCTTTCTTTACAAGCAATAAATTACAAAAATCTTAAAGTGAGTAGAATAGCAATCTCTATCAAGACATGCGCAGGACACCAGAACTGCCTACCATTTGGTGAAAAAGCAACACTGTCTATTATATCCAAGGAATCTTTAACTCAACTATATATCATGATGTACCACTATCACTGACAACAAAGAAACAAATATCTTTAAACAACTGATACAGGCAATGTGATTTACTTGAGCCAAGACTATGATAGATTTACTTGTAAAGGGATTTACAAGGAGAGTGAAGGACAAATGAAAGATGAAATGAAAAATTTAACAGCCCAGAAAGACTTATACTTTACTAACCTAATGATAATAATATGAGTGAGTTCATGATAATACAGTGCTAAAGCAAAAGGCTTTGACCCAAAATAATGACCCAAAAGTTTCTGCATCTTAATTTTTCGAAATCAATTTTGGCAAGTAATATCAGAAATATTATTCAGAGCCAGAGCCATCAAAATAACTCATCCTCTATACTAGCAATATACAATAATGCAATTTGAAATGTGGACCAGTTCTTTATGACTGTTATTTGGTAAATGGAAGTAGCAGCTATATGTAGATCGCATATTCTATATACTAACATTTTTTTTGGAAATCAACTGGATACTGTGGAGTTATGTGTTCCAAGACATAGTGTAACAGAAGCATGCAAGTTTATCTCAAATTCTGAATTTGTGATTGATGAATATGCTTATTCGTATTGTGTAACATTAATTGTGATTGGTGCAATTCATGAGGAAAAATGTGGAGATGAGTGCATTACATAATAGGCCAGGCAGCTATGTAAACTTTCTAGAACTACAGTATAGACTTTAATATATGTATATAATTTCTTCAAATAATGACTATATAACAAAACTTTTCACATTTCAGTAAACATTACCCTAAAGATTATAAATCAATAAAATTTCTTATACTATAAACATCTATAAATAGTTTTTGACAACATATTACTATGATTTACTGTTTGCATGTAAGCCTGCAGACTGCCAAGTATTAAAAAATATATTTCTTAAACTCATGCAAACTAGATGCAAAATAAAACAAGGAAAATTAAACACAAAAATATGTATCAAAATTATCAACAGCAATTACTTTTGATAATGTGTGCAGCTGAAAAAAAGAAAGGGAAAAAAAGGAGAACCTAATAATACCTATTTTAAAAATTGGACTATAATATGAAAATGGGTGCTTTCTAACCATTCTTGGAATTATGAAACTGAAAAGCAAAATATTAAAATCACAAGAAACCTAATGCACTTTGTTACTGACATCAAACAAAAAATAAAAATCCAATCTTTTCAAATGAATATGTGCCACCACGTCTGTCCGTCACACCCCTGCTTGATACCATAATCTTGGAAAAAGAAAGTTGAAAGAAACACAAGGAAAAAGAACTAACTAGAAAATAAAACAATGCATGAAGGAAAAACATTACTCTATATAAATGGTTAAACCTAGTACTATTAAAGATGCCTTTACAGAAAAAGGAGCACCAAAAATCAGTAACTTTCTGATGAAACTCCAAAAAAGAAAAAGGAGAATCACAAAATGATAAAAGAAAAATATGCTATAACAAACTTAAAAGTAAAATTGGCTTAGGATGAGGTAGTTTTAGAAGAGAAAAACCTGAGATTCATAATTTTTTGATCAATTTTCTCTTTGGCAAAAGCAAAAAATAATATATATATATATGAAATAAAACATTCTCACTTTCTTTACAGTGCACATATGAATGCAGTCAATTCATTCAAAATTTCACTTGTGTAGCTAAGAAAGGGAAAGGGAAAGGGAAAGAGAAAGGGAAAGGGAAAGGGAAAGGGGAGGGAAGGGAAGGGAAGGGAAGGGAAGGGAAGGGAAGGGAAGGGAAGGGAAGGGAAGGGAAGGGAAGGGAAGGGAAGGGAAGAGAAGGGAAAAGAAAAGAGAATAGAATGGAGGGGAAGGGAAAAGAAAAGAAGCAAAGCAAAAAAAGAAAGAGAGGGAAAAGAAAAAGGAAATATAAACATGCTCACACAACCAGCTCACACAATTTACTTTAAGGGATTCCAATATGCCAAAGAGACTGCAGATCATAAAAATAATAGAAGTGCTCAGCAAATCAAATATTCTATATCCTACAACCATTATTTACATCTTTTCTTTAAACATTGTCTATTAACCTTACAAACTCAGCACATCATACTACCTCAGCAAAGCCACAAACAGAGAGAAAAAATACTATTTCCTTCACATCCTCTAACAATGAAATATTTTCCTAAAAAATAAGAACTAAATTAAAAAAACGAATGCATGTTAGTGTACTCAACTTGTTTGTTACTTACTGCATTTGCACAGTCAGGTCGCAACTTTCTGAATATCTGTTCCACAAAGCCTCGCCTGCAAATAGAGCATTAATTACCAGTTGTTCCAACTTCAGTATGCATGTTAAATCACTATAAAAAATACTTTATTTAGAGGACTGAAAACATTCCATTTACTTGTAATTACTTCCTTAAGCCATATATTATGAAAGCTTTAAAAAATAAAAAATAAATAAATAAAAAATCCAGATAATGCCCTAAATGTGTATCTCCAATTTTATATTTATAAAAAAATAATAATAAAAAAAATAAAAAATAATGCGATTTTAATGAAAACTGCAGCGGTGTGTTCAGAAATGATAACTGTAGACTTTATTTATGAAGTTCAAAGCAATATACAGTTTCAAGAAAATAAGTTACAATGCAAAATTTCTTGATCACACGATAAACGTTACTTGATACTGATACTGGCTGAAAATAATCTGAAAAATAAAATTTGCTAAATAAAGAGCCTGTTACATCATTAACAAAAATCTGTTATCTACATCTGCAAAATTACTTGCATGCTTCAAAATCTCAATTTTCAGCATGGTTTTATTGGTAGGAAGACTTACCATGTTCACAGTAATTATACTTTATAAATTGTCATACATATACATGGCTCCAGAAGTACATAGTACCCATTCTTTTAGCCTTTTCCTTAATTCATAGAAAGATTTTCTCATTGGCATTATCATTTTTATAGCATTACAATAACCATAATATAAATAATACTAATACTAAAAGTATCCATATTGACCCACAGGATCAGGTGATCATGTATTAAAAACTTAAGCTGAGGGCCATATGATAGGAATATACCATCATGGAAAATTCTGGCTGAAGGTTAGGGAGACAGGAATGATTCATCATGAGTGTACAAAGCTATTGGAGGAAGATTAGACTCAGCAAAGAACCTTGCTTCAAAAGGTTTATAGCATTAAACATAAAAATCATTTTCTTGAAAATTCAAGGAATGGAGAAAGCAACCAAGGTCAGTAGCACCTACCAACTGACTCCTTCACATAAAAAATACAGTGGTTAGTTCAAGAACCACAACCAACCAAATTATATATGCTAAAGAAAAATATTCCAAAAATTATGCACTGAAGGACTAATGGTTGCCCTGATGTTACAATGATTACATTCTGAAAAACAATTCTGCACAATGAAATATATGCTATTTTTTATAAAGTCACATAGCAAGTATTTTCATATGCAATACAAGGTCTATTTTCATATCATCTATCTGACTTCCCTTAACTCTCTACTGGAACTTGTAAAAGTTTAACCCTTTGGATCTGGCTGCATCACGGAAATCACGGTGTTGAAAACCCAGGCAATAGTGGCCAACATCCTGGGCATGCAGCGAGTAGGCCAGGCGCACACGAACACCCATGAGCGGTGACAAGACTCTGTGCCTCCCCTTTGTAAATTCATTTTGTGTTACTTTTTTAGCTTTATCGCCGTTTTCCAATGTCCATATGTCTTTTGATTTGCTTTATCCAGATGGTAATAGCTTTTTTTCCTTACACAGATTCCATATCATCTCTCTATGTAGTAACTAAATCAGTGCAAGGGAAAAAAATTTGGTTGTGTCATATACCTCACTTTTTCATAATTTTCAATTTTACTTAATACAACCTGTGCCATCGGTAACCGCAGCCAGGAATACAGTGCGCAGTGTGGAAATGACATCCTCCCTGGAGCCGGCATTCTTCTAGTCACTGCTTATGCACGTTACATTCCTCATTTGTTTATTGATGGGAATAATACTAAAGCCCCCTTCTAAGGTCCAAATGTGTAAAATCACACTTCAAGAGCTTTGTGCACTTATGGCGAGTCTTTTCCGTCACCCTTTCCTCCACTCATGACGGCAAGTTCGCATCACTCAGGCCGTGGCCAATTTGCCCAATTGATTCACGTCACCTGCCCCTCGACGCAAGTTTTTCCATGACATGACGGCAGCATCTTCTGAGTCAAATGGGTTCATATCAGCAACTAACAATTGCTAAATCAAAAACAAATGAATAAGAAAACATAGCTCAAGCTGAACTTCAAAATCTACATTTGAATTATGGGATTAGTAAGTAGTTTAAGTTTTTCAATAAGTTCACTTTGCTTTGTATAATTTTTCAGTTCTTTTTCATTTTCATATTGAAGAACTTCCTCATATCTTTCATATCTATCTTGCTATGAATAAGTTTCATGATGAGTACAAAATACCTCCACTTAAAACTAAAATCTTAGTACACTGTCAAATTACAATACTAATTTGAGTGCTCTGTTAAACAAGCAGTTGACATCAAATCGAACACAAAATACAATGAAATATATTAATTGAATAAAGCCAAGACCTTTCATTCTCCAACTTACTTTGCAGGATGACCTCCACCTGGGGGAAGGTCTGGGATATATTCTTCAGCTAGCACTGACATTATCTGTGGCATGCTCACTGGTCCCTCCTGCGCACACACCTCTGCAATATGTCACGGATCCAATACATCAGATTTATAGAAAGATATTAATTTTCTGCAATTTACAATACATTACACTATTCATTTAATTATTACTACTTCCTGGAAGAGGGAAAAAAAGGAATGTCCCTCTGTCTTCTGGGGTTATCATGAAAAGGCAGTATGTTATTGAGGAAGGGGGAAATGAGCATTACTTACCCGCAACCTTTTTCTCTATTATATCTTCCATTTCTTTTTCCTTTTTAATAGCCTCTTCAGATATCTTAGGGGCCCCCGGGAGTGTTAACAGCACTATACTCATGTTGTCACGACTTCCCTGTAAATTTTATCTTCAATTAATTGTCACATAATAAAGAACAAAAAATTAAAAACAGGAATGTAATAAATGTATAACACAAACATCATGAGTGAGAGTGTACCTTGTAAAGACAAGTGTCTACAACATGGTTAGCTATGGATTCCAGGTCATCAGATAGGAGGAGGCGGGACCGCACGAAAGCACAGAGGTCTTCATTGGTCATGACATCCCACACTCCGTCACAGGCCAATACCAAAAACTCGTCATCACTCTGGCGGCGCTCTACATATATTTCAGGTTCTGGGGACACCAGCTGCTCACATGGTCCTTTTCCCTCCACATTCTAGCACATAAAAGAAATGTATAGTGCACTAAAAGAGGTACATATGTTGTTGCTAAGTACGACCAACATACACTGAAAATGGTAATGATATATGGGCAAAAGCCATAAGAGTAAGTAATCATCTATGTACTTGAAATAAATACATGTCCATAATCCACTGATTCTAGGAATGCATATATGCATGTACTGTATGTACAGGTTTTCTTTTCTTATTTTTCTTTACATAAAGAAGGCTCGATAAAGCTTAATCACCAAGGATTCAATTGCTATGCCTACCTGGTTTCATATATTTACCCAATCCTTGAATTTTCATGATGTATTTATTTAAATCACCATTGACTCACTGTCTACTGTAGTTTTGTTTTGTCAATTTTGTTTACTTACAGAAGGCTATTTGACACTATGATATTCATCCTTTTGTCAAATACTTTGCCTTTCTGACCTGAAATGTTCAGCCATTCCTTGAAATTGGGGAAACATATCTTTATTTCCAATACTGTTATTTTTGTTATAACGTTATTACTATCACTACTGACATTATGATTATACTAATGTCAATGACACTTTTTTTATTATTATTATCATTATTATCATTATCATTATTATTATTATCATTATTACTATTATTATTATTATATTATTATTATTATTATCATTATTATTGGAAATACAATAAACCGGTAGGATTAGTAATTGACAAGTTACTAAGCACTTCTGAGGCCATCTATACAGAAAAAAATCAATAAAATAAAATTACAGTAGACATGCCCTCCACCTCAACGGGCTATTAATAATGAGAATATAAATTGGGCATATTAGGCCTTTTAATTGCTTCCTTAGCAACAAATTGCTATTCCATAAATGTGTAAGCAAACTCAGAAAAGGAAAACTACAGTGGACAGTGTATGTACCCCTACTCAATAGATGTATTAACCCATTAGCGACGGGTGTCTCATATATGAGACACCCGAAAAAATAAACATTGCCAGGCGTCCCGCCAGTGTGACGCTGTATCGGGGCTCGTGCTCCAATGGAGCAGCGGGCTGTGGCCGGCGGGCGGACAGACTCCGGGGAAGCTCCGCCCGCCGATTTGGAGCCGCTTGGACGATCTTATTTTTGGTTTCAAAATATACCGGCGTGAATGGGTTAATAGCTATATGAAGGCAAATAGAATGAGATACATATTTGAAAAGTATAGCAAAATTACAATCTTAACCTTATACTTCAAGAAAGACTTATTACTTATCAGAAGTGATACAATTTTCTTTACTAAAAAAAAAAAAAAAAAAAAAAAAAAAAAAATCTTATAAGGGGAATTCACTCACTTTGTACTCATAATCTCCAAGTGCTCGTGAGACAGCGAGAGATCCGTTTACTCTCTGAATCATCACTGATCCACCTGCATTCTGGATCCTCTCCTTCTCTACTGGGTTCACAGGTTTATGATCTTGTGTGCTGAAGCCAATTTTGCCTCCTCGGTATAAAACTGCTCGCGAGTCTCCACAATTTGCCACGAAGATGTGTGTTGGTGATATGAGAGCACAGACTGCAGTCGTTCCACTCTTGTCTTCTCCACTGGCCACCTGTTTGTATCAGATGCATAAAACTCTGAGAAATGTTACATAACATAACTGTAAGGATGTTATAAAACATACATTCACATACACATATATATTTAATGACTTGAAAGATTTATATATATATATATATATATATATATATATATATATATATATATATTATATATATATATTATATATATATATTATATATATATAAAATATATATATATATACAATATATATATAAATTATATATATATACAATATATACAATATATATATATATATATAATATATATATTATATTTATATATATAATATATATGTATATATACATACATATATATATATATATATATATATATGTATGTATATATATATGTATATATATATATATTTTTATTATATATATATATATATATATATATATATATATATATATATATATATATATATATATATATATATAATATATATATATAATATATATATATACTTATATTTATATTTATATTTATAT
>NC_091557.1:32409037-32411537 GCF_042767895.1 Penaeus vannamei
AACAAGAGTGGAATGTAATGTCTGCAAACCATGACTGAAGAGGGCCAGCTCCAGGGAGGATGCTATTTCCATGTTCAGCATCATATTCCTGGCCGCTGTGACCAGTGGCACAGGTTTTATTACGGAAAATTGAATATTACAAAAAATAAAATATATGACACAAATAACAAAATGTTAAATCTTTTTTTCTAATTAGTAGACAGAGATATGGAAAACAGTCTATTATGATCTGGATAAAGCAAATTGAAAGACAAATAGACACTGGCTTCAGCACACAAGACCATAAACCTGTGAACCCAGTAGAGAAGGAGAGGATCCAGAATGCAGGTGGATCAGTGATGATTCAGAGAGTAAACGGATCTCTCGCTGTCTCACAAGCACTTGGAGATCATGAGTACTAAAACATTTATGCAAAATAACATTGGAAAGTCTTGTCACCAAAAATGAGTGTTTGTGTGTGCTCAGCTTATGCACTACATGCCTGACAGAGCAGCCACTTATGTAAAACAATGCCCGTATTTTCAGTCACATGATTGCTATGAAAAAAAAATGTAAGGACGCATCCGTACATATAATTACTACAGTCTTTTTACAAATATTAATATAGTAGATATACCAAAACCAGAAAATCAACCATTTCATCCCCTACAGTGATTACACATAACCAAGAACATACATCTATCCAACAGCAGAAATTAGCGGATTAGTAAAAAAGTTTCCTTATAACAGTAAAAAAAAAGGCAATGGACTATCTTACAGGCTATATAAACCAGCTGTTATGAAAACTTTTTTCTCCTCAAACATACTAGTCCTGATCCTTTTCCAATTAAAGCATAAAAAAATGACAGTTCTGTCCACCTTATGAAGGCTGTGGAGATGATAGAGCCATAAAACTTAATTATTATAATGCAAGCACATCGTTTAGTGGCAGCCAATATTAGGAAAAAAGAAAAAAAAAGTAATCAAGCCAAAATTATGCCAAGGCAAGATTGAATACCATCTACAATCAATAAGTTAAGTGTTAATATATCCTCTGGATCCAAAAAACAGCTCACATAATTCAGACCAATTAAGAAATTCAGAGAAATGGATCCATGACAATACTTCTGCAAGGGGTAAAGGGCTTGGCAAACCCTGGCCTTGAACATCTGCTAAGTCATGATATGGGTGGCATGAATTCATAATGAGAACCATCTTGCTGTGTGTGAAAATCTCACACAAGCAAGAAGAGGGACTGGTATCAAAATGACTTATTTTGCGTGATGGAACATTATCATAACTGTACCAACAGTTTATAATTTTCTACTGAGTATTTTCATTTATCCTACTATACTGAAACCCTGGCAAAAGTTTGGGGAAGACCACTAGAAGTTGAAGGATGCACAAATAATGGAATAAAGAGCACAGGGTGTGGCAGAAGCAGCAAGGAAGGGGAGGGGGAAATGGAGAGGGAGGAGGAGAAGAGGAAGGGGAATGGGAAGAGGAAGGAGAATGGGGAGAGGAAGCAGAAGAGGGATAGGAATGGGAATATGAATAGGAACAGGGATAGGGATAGAGGTAAGGATAGGGATATGGGTAAGATTAGGGATAGGAATAAGGATAGAAATTTGGAAGTGAAGGAAGTGGGGGAGGCGGAGGAGGAGGAGGAGGAGGAGGAGGAGGAGGAGGAGGAGGAGGAGGAAGAGGAGGATGAGGAGAAGGAGGAGGAGAAAGAAGACAGGGGGATGGAGGAGGAGGAGGAGGAGGAAGAGGAAGACAAGGGGATGGAGGAGGAGGAGGAGGAAGAGGAAGAGGAGGGCGAGGGGCAAGAGGAGGAGGAGGAGGAGGAGGAGGAGGAGGAGAATGAAGAGGAGGAGGAGGAAGATGAGGAGGAACAGAAGGGAGAGGAAGAGGAAAAGGAGGGGAAAGAAAATAAGGAGGAGAAAGAGAAGAAGGCAAAGGAAAAGAAGGAGAAGAAGGTGAAGGTGAAAGTGGATGAGATGGAGGAAAGCACAGGAACAAAAGAGAGAATAAGTAATCTGGGAGTGAGAAAGACAATAACTGCAACAATGAGAAGAAAATGAGCGAGAAAAAGAGTGAGACAAATGAGAATCTGACCTTGAGATCACCAGGTAAGTTGGCTACGGCAGCATGGGCATCCTCCATCTCAATCCTCCAGCCTTGCATGCTGGCGAGTCCATACCTAAGGCCATTTCCCCCACCATGCTCATTGTGCTTCTCTGTTTTTGGCTTATCTAGAAATGCTCCCATGGTGAGATCACTTCTTCATCTGTGAAAGAGGTAAGGTACAAGTCAGAAATGAAAAAAACAAACTCTGGCCATTTCTGTTAATTGACAAAAAAAACTACCTAGTATATGATGACATCTGTCCTGTAAATCATATATTCAAAAGAGTAGTACCAAAGTTTTGAAAGTACCAACATCAATGAATACGAAAAGTAAAACAGTGTACATTTTATGGGCTAAGTAAATAAATGTAAATCTATAACACAAAATTTAA
>NC_091557.1:32424037-32426537 GCF_042767895.1 Penaeus vannamei
CAGGATATTGTGAATTAAAAATGGGTAGCAGATTAGAAATAACTATATATATAGGCATATGCCAACTTGCAATACATAAAACCCTAAATGGGTAGAACTAGCTTCTATAGTTGTATAATTCTACACTCACACTTTTTAAATTGAAATATGTATCAAAGCATTCATGCCACATCACTGACAGATTAGAAATAACAATATATATAAATATAGGCATATGCAAACTCGCAATATATAATCCCTAAATGGGTAGAACAAGCTTCTATAATTGTATTATTCTACACTTACACTTTTTAGTGTATTTCAGCACAACTTTTGCTGTCGTGTATTTCGGGGGTCATAGACTGGTATCATCAACAATAGGTATAAAATAATGAGTGCTGGGTTTGCATAGCAAGCACTATTACATCAAAATACAACCTCATTACTTGGATTCAGCCCTCAACCAGTTAGAAACCCATATTGGTACAATACAATTATACTCAACAATCATACTTCAGCTGGCTTCAAAATATCATCTGCAGTAAGAAGTGCAATGGTCTGTACCATTTTTTTCCTTGCTAAGAAAACAAAAATCCCCAATGATTATGGGTCAAAACACAATGCAATAATAAAGCTTCAAATTTTACAATACATGGCTATTTGAAAAATGTTGCCAAACTGCCTAGACTATATATAAAATCTAAAGAATTTCTGATATAGAAATAGTTTCCTGTTGGCCTTCTAAACATGAAGCAAGTTCTAGACAGAGAACAGTTCAGTTTTGAATCTCTTAGAGTACTGTCTCAGATAAAAGGCCTCAATCTAGCCAAAATGTTTACATTTGATAAGACTTGAGAAAAAAATGTGGTTTCAGTGGCAATTGTCTGGATCTTAAAATGCTGCACCTTCCTGGTAGCTTTCAACAAGCTGCCTATGAACAGCTATGAACCTAATAACTAAAAGCAAAGGAAAGTAAGGTTAGGAAATGTGGGTTCTGCATTTCCAAGTGTTAGATATTTTTCTAGTAAGCTTATGAGAAAATGGGTGACAGACTGGCAGATCTTTTATACTATTGACACTGGCTGTAAAAAAATGCAAAGTTATGCCTGCACTGTACATGTTATACCAATATAATTTATTGAGATATACAGCTCTCAAGCAAGTCTAAATCTTGTAGAAAAAGTTTACACCTTTTTCCAAAAAGGTAATGTTGTCTGGTTCCATTTCCCTGTCTTACCATCACATGCTGGTCTCTTAGGATTCATATTTTGAGGTTAAAATTCCAGGAAGTAAAATATAATCTATTAAAAGTATATGGTACACAGTTTGTCATGTGGGTGAATGATTTAACAAGAGTAACATTTTGCACCTTTTAATTCTGATGACAAAAATAGTTCTAATAAATTCTCCTTGGATACTGGGTGGGAAGAGGTGTTAACATGGATATTAGTAGTGAGCGATTGAAATAATTTCCAATCAATTCTAATAACATCAAAACACATACAAAAACATAACTCACAAATACTATAACTACCAAAAAATCCAGCAAAAGAGTGCAACCGACTCTTCTTCCTTAAGCGTGCTAAACTTTAAGTGCAAAATCTCTTAATCCCAGTAAAAACAGAGTATGCTAATGATACATTCAAATGTATAGCCCTAACCAATACAGTACAGTTTAGAGACAGGAATTATTCTCTGTAGTCATCCAGAAAAGGTTGTCATCCAGCAAACTAGAGGCCAACAATTCTTCAAACGCAATTTTTCATGTGCAATTGTTGGCTGGCTTACCTATACTACACACAAATCATTTCTACAACATATAGTGGTTTTATCTTTTACTGGACATTATATTCACATGGTCCACTTATGATAAATCATCAGATGTAAGAGCATGATTCAGCATAACAAGAATAAACAAACAATCCGTTTGATAAGAGAAAATTCTGAATACTGCTACTTGTGTGAAAATACATCTTTTAATCCATTGATGCCAGGTTGGTAAAATGTCATGTCCACTGTGATTTTTGTTTACTAATTGTGTTTACAGAACTGTTTTGTCAGTCAACTGATATTCCTACTTACATACCTATTTTCTTATTTTCTTGATTATTGGAAAGGTTCTTTATTTCTTGTTGTTTTAGCATTGGCAATAATATTTTAATAATAATAACATCTATGATAGTATCAACAATATAAATAGTTTTGCAACCTTGCAACTCTTATGACCATGTTCTAACATAGTTTTCCATTGCAAATGTTACAAGTGAAAGTACTGGTAAGTGCTTAAGAAGTCTAGTCCTTATTACTGCAGCCACTCCTGGGAATCCACTAGTGTTACTGTATGAACCTTCACTCATAAACCCCCAACAAATCATTGTATTTCCCTGGACCCCCAAGCCAATCACCATAGACTTACTCTGCATGTAGTATTTGTCACAATCTATTTTATTAAATTCTGACATTATTCTCATTATTCTTTGGCTACACAGATCATTTTGTGTTTAAGCAAATCTAATTTTCC
>NC_091557.1:32489037-32494037 GCF_042767895.1 Penaeus vannamei
AAGTAGACGTGATAATGCCAAAGGGTGTTAACACGGGTGGATAAGAAGATAAAACGTGGGTTGATGTGGATAGTGAGCTTGAATACGTCAGAATAAGTAACAAGTGTCAGCGGTTGTCAGGAGAATGATGGATGAAAGTGCATTGAATAGCACTCTCCTCCCCCATACCCACACTCCCCTTCCCCCCCCCTGACGCCACCGCTTCCCCCTACCCTCCTCGGGCTGTCACACCTTCCCTCCCCCATGCCCACTGCTTCCCCCTACCCTCCTCGGGCTGTCACACCTTCCCTCCCCCATGCCCACTGCTTCCCCCTACCCTCCACGGGCTGTCATCCTTCCCTCCCCACCCTCCCCACCCTCATCCCCACCAATGTCTCGCCCTCCAGTGGCCTCCCAAGTTCAAGGTCACCTTTGTCGGGGGTAAGAGAGGAGGAGGAGGGGGACAGGGGTAGGGGGAAGGGGGCGGGCAGAGGATGACCGGGCATGCACGGCTTCTGTTGCATCCTTTGCTCATGACTACTCTGGATGTTCATTATATTCGAGTTGGCATGTTGGTGCTTTCTTCGTTCTTTCTGTTTTTAATGGCTGGAGGTGTTGATGTTGCTTTCGAAAGCAGGGGCATGTCTGTTTTTTTTCTTTCCTTGTCACACTAATTCTCACTCTTTATTTTCTTTTTTCTTTGTGTCAATCTCTCTCTCTCTCTCTCTCTCTCTCTCTCTCTCTCTCTCTCTCTCTCTCTCTCTCTCTCTCTCTCTCTCTCTCTCTCTCTCTCTCTCTCTCTCTCTCTCTTTCTCTCTCTCTCCCTTTCTCTGTCCCTCCCTCATTTCCTTCTTCTCCCCTTTCCTCGCATCCCCTCTTCTCTTCTCTCCTTCTTCCTTCCCCCTTTGCTCTCATCCCCTGATTTCCTTTCTTCTCTTCTCTCCTCTTTTCCTTTCCCCTTTACTCTCATCCCCTCTTCTTCTCTTCTCTCCTCTTTCCTTCCCCTTTCCTCTCCCTCTTTCCTTCCTCCCTTTCCTCTCATCCCCTCTTCTCTCCTCTTTTCCTTCCCCTTTCCCCTCTCTCTCTTTCTCCCTTTCCACACTGTCTCCCTCTCTCCTTCTCTCCCTCCCACCGCTCCCGCAACCACAGCCTCACGTAGGCATACACGTGTTGACCGCATCCGCCATCTGCCTCTTGTTTTTGGATGTAGATTTCCATCCTTCGCTTTCTTTTGCTTACTTATCATCATTTATTCAATCCGCCATTTTTATTGTTTGCTCGTTTTATTTTATTCTGATGGGAAGATCTGACTTATCGTTCCTTTGATTATTATTTTTTGTAAAGCTGTTTGTAAAGATTATAATGGTGATAACTATGGTATTATGGTTAATGATAGTGATCATTATATTTGTATAATTGCTAATACTACTACTGTTAGTATGGATTCAACTTCTTTTACTGCTGGGACCAGTTTACTGCTACTACTAGTGCTAACATTACTGATATCGTTATGATTTTGCCTATTTTCTTTTTACTGTTGTTATTGCCATCATAACCACAGACTCTATGATTAACTTGTCGTTCTCATTATAATTAGCATTAACATATTGTACATGTTCTCCTTGCCAAAGTGGCGAAGGAAGAGTTTCAGTGAAAGTGACACTTTGACACCGAATCTGTTCCCCTCCCACGCCTGTGACAAGTGACATACCTGTCAACTTTCACGTCTCTTAATAACAATCACTCAGTCAAACAAACGTTAAATGTCAATTTCTTTTATTTTATTTATTTTTTTGATTATTTTTTTTCTAGTTTTGCTCCTTTTTTGTAATGTTCGCTTTTTTGTCGTTTTTTTTTCGTTTGTTGTGGTTACGTCAGCTGTTCCGGGTTTGCGCTATATTTTTACGATTCGGCCGTTGCTTGCCCTTGTCGCTAGGCTGTCTTGGTGCGAGACTTCCTGTTTTCATGGTTGCTGAATTCTGCCAATTTTTTATTGTGTACTTGCCGTTTTTTCGTGTCGAAATTTTGGATTTGATTTTTAATTCTGTTGAATGAATAGGTGTATGGAGGGTGTGTCACAAGGGTTGGTTTAGTTTGGAGTATTTTTTTTTTACTCTTTCCTTTACTTCCTTCTCTTCACTATTTCTCCTTGCTCTCCTTTCCCCTTCTTCACTATCATCATTTCCCTTCCCTTCCCTTCTTCACTATCATCATTTCCCTTCCCTTCCCTTCTTCACTATCATCATTTCCCTTCCCTTCCCTTCTTCATTATCATCATTTCCCTTCCCTTCCCTTCTTCACTGCAATATTATCCTTTCCTTTCCACCTCTTTCCTTCTTCACTCTATGCTTCCTGTTCCCTCCACCTTCCCTTTCTTCGTCATTGCTCACCGCCTCACCCGACTTATCTTCACTATTATTCCCTCCACACACCCCTTCTGTGCAGCTTCCTCTTCTCTACAACTAGCCCTGTATCTTCCCTCCACTATTTATCTTCCCGTCATCTTTGTTATTACTCTTCTTCCAGTTTTCTCTTATTTCTCTTTTTCATCGGATTAGAAATAATTTTCTGTCCATCCCCTCCCCTTCTATCCCCCCATTTTATTATTGTCTCCCCTTCTCTCACCCAGGCCTTCAGTCTTCCCTCTCCCTCTTCCTTTTCAACTCCCTCCTTTGCCCTCTCTTTCTCCCCCTCACTCATTCTCTCTTTCTCTTACCCTCCCCTCTCTCCCTCACCCATTTCCTCTCTCCCTTCACCCATTTCCTCTCTCCTCACCCATTTCCTCTCTCCCTTACCCATTTCCTCTCTCCCTTACCCATTTCCTCTCTCCCTTACCCATTTCCTCTCTCCCTTACCCACTCCCTCTCTCCCTTACCCATTTCCTCTCTCCCTTACCCATTTCCTCTCTCCCTTACCCACTCCCTCTCCCCCTTACCCATTTCCTCTCTCTCTTACCCACTCTCACCACCCATTCTGTCTTCTTTCCATTCCCGTCCCCTCCTTCACTCCTTCCTCCCCCTCTCCCTCTCCCATTTATTCACTCCTGCCTCTTCGTTATATACCTCATTAACGTTGGAATGATCGCCTTATTCTCATATGTCAGTCATCATCGGTCCAGCAAACCACCGGTAGACAGACCGTTTTCAATATTCATTTTACTGGGTGTTAACTGAGTAAACGTATTATTATTTTGCGGTCTTTGTTATGATCGTACTTGCGACTCTCACAGACACGTGGTTGTTATTGTCATTCATATTCAAATGTGTTCACTGGATTGAGAAATTCGTGGATGTGTCTTGTCCTGAGGTCCGTTATGATCTAAGGTAGACTAGAGCATGCCAGTTCTTGCATATCCTTTTCTGTTCCAGTTTTGGAACTTTGCTACATAAAGTGTTCAGAAAGTGCTTTTTGTTTTCCCTTGTTGTTATTAATTGGATATTATGTATTTAGTTCTTCCCATGAACATTCTCGATTGCTCTTGCTTTAATTAATAAAACTACTTATTTTCCTTCGAAATTTGGGTTACGTATTCTCGTACTTTTTTTTATAACTGATTATCAGTTAGAAGCTTTCCATCTTACTGTAATATTTAAAGATCTGTTTCCCTTGAGTGGTAGTCCCCTTCACCCCCCCCCTCTTTTCTCTCCTTTCCCCTTCATTTCCTCCCCCTTTCTCCTCTCCTTTCCACTCCACTTCCTCCCTTCTCTCCCCACCCCCTTTCCCTTCTCTCCCCATCCCCCTTTCCCTCTCCGCCCCTTTCCTCTCCTCTCTTCCCTCCCCCTTTCCCCTTTCCCTCTCCCCCTCCCTCCCTCCCCCTTTCCCCTCCACACCCTCCCTCCTCCTTTCCCTTCTCCTCTCTTCCCTCCCCTCTTCCCCTCCACTCCCTCCCTCCTCTCGCTCAACCCGCTGTGACCGCAACTTCCATAATGAGAAACGATCGCGCGTGCGTGTGTGAGCTGCATGCTGCTGTGGCCGCTGCAGAATAGAAACTCGCACGGGCCAACGCGAAGGAAGCCCATTTTCTTGCTTTACTGGTTATTGTATTTTACTTGATACATACATGCAAACTTTATATACATGCATATGTGTGTGTGCATGCATATATATATATATATATATATATATATATATATATATATATATATATATATATATATATATGTATGTATGTATGTATGTATGTATGTATGTATGTATGTATGTATGTATATATATGCATATATGTATTGTGTGTGCATGCATGTATGCACACACACACACACACACACACACACACACACACACACACACACACACACACACACACACACACACACACACACACACACACACACACACACACACACACACACACACACACACAAAGGCCCCATATTGCACCTTGTACACTGACCGCACCCAAACAGACAACACAACAGCACCCAGAACGGCCGAGCAGCGAGGGAAAGTGAGTTGGGCTGAGGGCGCGTGAGTCGTGCGGGCCGTTCTGCGCCGACATTGACCCACAGCCTACCCGCCTCCCTGGTCCACATACCCGGGACTCTCCTCCAGTCTGCGAAGTCCGTGCCCATTCGGAGCCGAGCTGACCTGGCTCTGGCCAACGAACTTGCGTCTTCTACGGGCGCGCACAAGGTCGTTGGTTCCTCGGACACGGTTGATGAGGGTGTGTCGGAGAAGGCTCGTGCGGTATTATTTATCGGTTGTGAGATCATGTTATGGGGATGTTATTGTTTTTCCTATCGTTGTTATTGCTGGTAGTGTCACTGATGCTATTATTGCCATTGTAGTATTATTGTTATTGTGTTTGGTGATAGAGAAGGTACTATTATCATTATTTATTCATTCATCTTTTATACTACTGCTAGTTTTCCATATGCAATATGTATCTGAACTAAATAAACAAACAATCAAGCCATTTTTGCGCAGAGATGTTGCAATATCTGAATAATTTGCGTTTGGAAAGTAGAAATATTGTCATATCTGGGGTTAGTTATGTGTAGTGTTCTATCTTGCACTATGCG
>NC_091557.1:32504037-32514037 GCF_042767895.1 Penaeus vannamei
ATGTGGTAAAGTGTTGCGCAATAGCTTGGGGAAATTTTTAAGTCTTCCGCCGGGAAAGGCGGGGCATTCCCGGGGAAGCCTTTGTTTACCTTTCGGGTGAAGTAGGAAGCAAGAAAAAAACAAAACAATAACATTAACAGCCAAAACAAGGAAAGTTTGAACGATCGACAGTGGGGTTGATATGCTGGCCATGTTCTTCACGATAATGGTTGTTGTTCTGGGTCACGGAGCTTTCCATTTTTCTTATAATATTCATCTGGTCGTGACGCAGCACAGATACAACTGCGGATTGTTGACTCGAATGCACCATTGCCTGTATTTCTTGTTACAGATAACTTGAAGCACCTGAAATATCTTAGATTTTCATAGTTATGAAATCTTAAATGTGGACTGAATTTTTGTTAAAAGAATTAGCAATCAAGTATAATATTCTACACTCACACATGTATATAAATTAATAAATATATATCTATGATTATCCTATTCCTATTCATATTCATACACATCTATTTCTTAGTCACATATTTGTTTCGGCAAAAAAATAGTCTCAAAGGGGATATGAAGCAATGAGTGTACATGTAGAGGGATGACGGAATGGGTAAGTACGTATATTTTTATTCCTATTTCATGCGATATACTCCTTTACTTTGAATTATGAGCGTGCTATTTCTGAAAACACATGTGACTCTTAATTATTGGCGTCATTCCTGGAGACATGAAATGTTTTCCAGAGTCGCTATTCATTTTATTTGTCTTTATCTCGCTGATTGTGATTGTGATGTCCAATGTGTTTTTTATTATTATTATTATTATTTATTTATTTATATTTATATTTTTTTTGTTGCTTACGCTATGAATTTTATGTGTGAAGCAGTTAGAAGGACCTTAAAGACTGTGATCTCGATTGCGCGACTAAGAATCCGTTATTTCAATTAACATGATTCTGGTTATTTCCCTTGGTGATTAACTGTAAATTGAACGTAATTTGGTTTGGAAGTCTTTAAGAAATCGGTGTACGTGTAAAGGACACGAAAAAGACGAAATTTAGCAGTTCGCATAGTTGAGCAGGAGAGCGAAAGAGAGAGGGAGAGAGAAAGAGTGAGTGAGTGAGTGAGAATGAATGAGTGAGTGAGTGAATAAGTGAATGAGCGAGAGAGCATATGAGAGGTAGACAGACAAAAAACTCGCAAAATCGCAGCGGAGGGTCCCGAAAGAGCAATCGCAGCAAGCGTCTCACTCCAGCCTTCGTCCGAACCAAAGCCAGGAAAGACAGTCTTTGCAACACGTGAAAAAAAAATCCCGGTGCTTCTTTTGAGTGATTAGCGTAAAATTGCAAAGGTTGAATTTGATTTTTTTTTCGGGGTGGGGGGGGGGAGTCAACAGATAGGAATAAACACGTAAATGAATATAATCATCAGAATATATGCCAAGAATATATGATCAAGCGCAGTCTTCCTTTTAACTCACGAGACAATCAGAACGAGATAAAAAGAAGAAAAAAATACGTTCGGTTATCTCGCGGGTCGATAAAGCGAGTACTATGAAAGGCGGTCCTTGTCTGTCCCGATTAAAATATATAGGAAATAAACTTTGAATGTCAGTGTGACCTTGGCCGTCAAAATGGCGGGTTTGCGTCCGTAGCTCGAGGGTTTGTGAGAAGGGGTGGGGGGGGGTAGGGGAAGGGGGTCAGGCGGGTTACTAATAGAGGGGAGGGGCACCTGTGACGGTATGTGTGTCTGTGTGGACAGGTGGCCAATGGTTTGGTAACCGTAATTATGGTCCAGAATTAAGGTTTTCGCGAGTGTGTTGGCTGCCTATGTGCCTACGTGAGTTTGAGTCCTACCCCCACTTCTTCCCCCCACTCCTCCACCTTCATGATATTCCATCGTATTCTTCCTCCTGTCTTGTGGGTGTGGCTAGATGGCACTTCGAAAACGAGTTAGAGTCCGGGTGGGGGTGGGGGGTGGGTAATTGAGGTAGGGGAGAGGAGGGGGCGGGGGTTGTACTCGGGGCTGGAGGAGGGGGGGGTGTTGAATTAGTGAACTGGCAGGAGGAGGCAGTTGAATTTGGGGGGTTAGGAGAGTAGGGGGATGTTGCAGTGCGGATCAGGGAGGGGCAAGGGTTCCTGGATGAGGGTGAGGGGACGGGCTGGTAGGGGAAGGGGAGTCCGCGAGGAAGAGTGGGGGAGGGGAAGAAGGGAGGAGATCGGTAAACGCTACAAGTTTTTACCCTCTTGTGTTGCTCCCTCTCGGCGTCAAGGTCGTACTCCCTGCCTCCCATGTTGATATTGGGGCGTAGAAGTCGGGCATGAGGAAAGTATGCGAAGACATGCCGCATATATCCCTCTGGAAATGAGTGTCATGAGGGAATGGGGGAAGAATGTGGGGAGGAGTTAAAGGGAGGGGAACATTGCCGGTCGTCAACCTGCCCTCTCGACAGGTGCGACGGCGGAGAAGAACATCTGTTGAGGCAGATGCGCGATTCAGGTGAGAACACTTGTCCAAATTCTTCTGATGAGGAGGATTCCCACGACGGTGAAGATAGCGTTTTTAACAAGAGAATAAAGAGAGATTTATCAGGAGAAATAGAAATGAAGTCAGTGCAGATAAGATTTTAAAAAAACATGCTCAAAGATGATAATATAAATAACATTAACTAAATGCAGTTGAAGAGGAAAGACATACAGTTAAAATAAGAAAGAAGAAAAAAAAAATCAGAGAGAGAGGAGAAAAAAATCAGAGAGAGAGAGATAAGATAAAGGCCAGTAGACGATTCTCTATGATTATTATGATCATAAAGAAGTGAATAAGAGCACATTCCTATCAAGGACTAAAACCAAAGAGCAGCATTTTTCGGCACGTCGCGTTGCTTGGAGTAACGGTTCGCCAGCTCCCTCCGCCTGGGATGACGGGTGCGTCGCTCTTTCCCTTGCTCAGCATGGTACTCGCCACGACTTGAGGGCACGCAAGGAGGGGTGGGTGGGGGTGGTGGGGTTGGGGTGGGGAGGAAGGGGGATTGTCCAGTTATGGAGGCTGCAGGACAGATCGGCTTTTCGACTTCCTTGTACGACGTTCATGTCTAATTAAGCCTTATCTTCATACAGGTATTGAGTCCCGTTTTTTATATATATTTTTTTCTACTCCTAGTTCCCTTTATCCTATTAGTTTCCTCATCTTTATATTTTATGGCCCTCTTCCTCCTACTAGTGATGCTGTGCGCTGATTACTAAGAACTATTACTGCTTGATCCCAAGTCCTTCTTCCTCCTCCCCCTCCCCCTCTTCCTCCTCCTCCACCTCCTCCTCCTCCTCCTCCTCCTCCTCCTCCTCCTCCTCCTCCTTACGTCTGACCTCGTTCCCGCATATAAAAAAGAGAAATCCCAAAAGCGGGATGCTGAATGAAAATGCAGAAGGAAGTAAAAGTGTATAGATGAAAAAATAAGTAAAAAAAACTTTTCGGTAGTGAAATACAGTTTAAGGTTGAGGTCGAAGGCCTATATATGGCACCGCTTTATGGGCAGGAAGGCGAATGTAGGGCATTCGGGTTATATAGGCAGGTTTTAACATGGGAAACTGGTTGTATGGGAGATGGACGGCGGGATGGGAGAGAACGAGAGAGCGAAAGCGAGAGCTACAGAAAAGGAGGCGGGGAGAGAGAGAAAACCGACTATAAAAAAAAATTCATTGTCAGAGAAAAAGGTAAAGTACAAAACGATTAAGATAAAAAAAAAAGAAAAGAGAACATCGTGGAAGCGTTTACACATTGAGTGCCGTGGGAAGAGTGTGAGTGAAAATCGGCTATTTTCATACCAATAATAGCTGAATCGGTGCTATGTTGTAATGTGCAACCTTGCGGTGGCTGAACCATGCCATGGATTGCCATTAAATGGAAACTGTGCTCTTTAGGTACGCCGAATGCAAGGAAATATTGGATGGCAGAGTGAAGATGTTTATCAGTGACCAGTGTATTCTGGACAACGAATATATTTACGTTGGTTCGAATGTGTAAATCGTCACTGTAAGCATCTTTTGTGGGCAAATTGTACGTATTCTTGGAACTTCATCGAGGCTCCGGACACCATGCTCTATAGTAATTGTTGTTCTCAAGTTTATCGTGTTATAGGCCTAATAAAACGGAGGAATCCCAATAACCTAGGCCCAAAACCTTCCCTTTCGTTGATGAAAGTCGGTTTCTGTTTCAAGGTCGTTGAAGGCCTCCAGGCTTTAAATAAAAAAATCTGCGGTCGGACCTGGATAACCGCTTTTCCTGCTGTGGCCCGTCTAGGGATGTGCCCCCGGGGGAAAGGGAGGGAGGAGAGAGAGAGGGAGGAGGAAAGAGAGAGAGAGAGAGAGGGGGAGGAAAGAGAGAGGGGGGGAGAGAGAGAGAGGGAGGTGGGAAGAGAGAGAGAGAGAGAGAGAGAGAGAGAGAGAGAGAGAGAGAGAGAGAGAGAGAGAGAGAGAGAGAGAGAGAGAGAGAGAGAGAGAGGGAGGAGAAGAGAGAGAGAGAGAGAGAGAGAAAGAGAGAGAGAGAGAGAGAGAGAGAGAGAGAGGAGGATGGAGGAAAGAGATGGAGAGAGAGAGAGAGGGGGAGAGAGGAGGTAGAGAGAGAGGGGGAGAGATGGAGAGTAGAGAGAGAGAGAGAGAGATGAGAGGGAGGAAGAGAGGGGGAAGAGATGGAGGAGGAAGAGAGGGGGAGAGATGGAGGAGGAAGAGAGGGGGGAGAGATGGATGAGGAAGAGAGGGGGAGAGATTGAGGAAGAGAGGGGGGAGAGATGGAGGAGGAAGAGAGGGGGGAGATGGAGGAGGAAGAGAGGGGGGAGAGATGGAGGAAGAGAGGGGGAAGAGATGGAGGAAGAAGAGAGGGGGAGAGATGGAGGAGGAAGAGATGGGGAGAGATGGAGGAGGAAGAGAGGGGGGAGAGATGGAGGAGGAAGAGAGGGGGAGAGATGGAGGAAGAGAGGGGGGAGAGATGGAGGAAGAGAGGGGGAGAGATGGAGGAGGAAGAGAGGGGAGAGATGAAGGAAGAGAGAGAGGGAGGGAGGAACAGAGAGAGAGAAAGAGGGAGGAAGAAAGAGAGTGTGGGGGAGGGATGGGACGGTGGAAGATGGATGGATATACGAAATGAAAGGAGGAGGAAGGGAAGAGGAATGGAAAAAAACAAGAACGAAGGACAAGGGAATAAAAACCCGAGACTAAGACAATTATCGGAGAGCGAGAGACAGATAGTAAGAGAAAGGGAAAGGGAAGGCCAGGGAAGGAGGCTCGTGTGTGTTCGTCCAGCGTGCCAGGAGGAGCCGTTGGTAGTGGTGCTGGTCCAAACTATCAGCGGTCACTCCTCTGTGCCACGTGATAATGGTATTGCTATTATTAGATTTCTAGTTTTACCCGCCGTGGCACGAGTACCCCCCTCCACCTCCCCACCCTTGACTTTAGATTCGGGGGTGATGGTTAGACTTGCATGGGTACGGGCGAAGGGGGGGGGGGTAGAGTGGGGGAGGGTAGGAGGCAATTGGGGAACAAGTGGGGGAGGGTAGGAGGCAGGGATGAGTGGGAGAGGGTAGGAGGCAATGGGGGATAAGTGGGGGAGGGTAGGGATGCAATGGGGGACAAGGGCAGGAGGTAGGGGAAGCAAGGGGGGTCTAATAGGGGGGGGGGGAGGGGCGTCAAGAGCCGGGTATCTCTACGTGGCACAGGTCATGTCCTAGAAACGATGTTGGGGAGGAGAGAATGATTTGCGTTGGGGGGAAAATGGGAGGAGGGGGTAGGGGGTGGGTAAGATTTTGCTTCCTTCGTCTTTTGAAGTAAACCATATACTCCGGGGATGTTAAGCTCTACAGAAAAAAAATCGTTTCATAAAACAGCTCTGAATGTAGCATCTCTTTCCGTGTTCAAAGAGACAAAAAGGCCTTATGTAGATTCACACATGACCACACAGTGCCAGACACGCCCACAGGGACACCTTCTCTCTCTCTCCCTCCCATCTCCCCTCCCCCTTCTCCACCTACTCCGCCCCCCTTCTCCCCTCCTCCCCCGCCATTTCCCCCTACTCTGCCCCCTCCCCCCCTCCTGCAAGAAGTTGGTGCAGTGACGGTGACTTGGGTAACGGGACCAGGAGTCGGTCGGTCCGTCAAGGTGAACCACAAGCGACTCTCCCTTGCTGTGGCTGAGCTTCCCCACGCTACCACCACTACCACGCCACCCCCCACTTCTTCCCTATACTTCCCCACGCCTCCCCTCATCCCTATCCCCCTCTCTTTCCTCATCTTTGATCCTTCGTCTTAATTCCCCTTATTCCTGTCCTCTCTCCGACCTCTTGCTTCCCCTACCCCTCTCTATTCCTTATTACTTTACCATTACCCTATCCTTCCATTCTCTTCCCCCTTGCCTCCCCTCACGGCGTTCCTCCCTCTTCCTTTTTGCTTCCTTGTGTCGCTTCCCTCTTTTTTTCATCTTGCCTCCCTCTTCCTTTTTCCTTCCCCTTCGTTTTGTCCCCCCTCTGCCCTTTCCATCGCTTTGCCGGGTTTCCTTCTCATTTATTCCTGCTTCGTCTCCCTTCTCATTTACTCTTACCTCGTCTCCCCTTTATCCCTCTGCCTTGTCCATCACTCCCTCTTCGCCTCCCCTTGCTTCAGAACAGGCCATTCTTGCTTCACTCATCTCAGGCTCCAGTCGCTTTCTTAAATGTTCTTTGTCTCTGTGTCCCCGTCTTTTTTTTTTCTTTCTTTCGCTGCCTGACAGACAACGCTTTATTTCTTAAAATGAACTACGTCTCTCTCTATCTATCTCTGTCTCTATCTATTTATCTCTGTATCTCTCACTGTCTCTCTTTCGGTTTCTCCCTCTCTTTCTCTTTCTCTTCGTTACAATCCCGATTTCCTTTTTTATCTCTAACATTTCTTCTGTATGAGATGTCATTTTGCTTTTTAAATAAATCGCCCCTTTTTCCGCGCGAGTTTCCACGGCCACAACTATGTCTCCCCGCGGGTAGCTTCAGAATGACCCAGAATAAAACTCCGTCTGGTAATGACACCAAGCCAGAATGAGAAGGCAGAATGAGAAGGCCCCCGACGGAGGACGCATGACACTTGGCAAGACTCGGTGTCATATGGAATTGGGATCGAGGTCACGCTGTCATGAGATCGACTCGAGATGGAAGTTAAGATGGAGAGCGGGATAAAGAAGATAGGCGGGTGCCGACGGTGGTTGTGGTAGAGGGTTTCTCCTGCTGCTGCTACTGCTGCTGCTGTTGTAACTGTAGTAATGGAGAGAGAGTCGTCAGGCTTGGTGATTGAGTTTCTCCCAAGCACAGCGGATCAGTTTGAAGAAAGGAGGGAAAGGGAATGCCCAGGGAAGCACGCCTCTTCCAGTCAGCTGTAGAACTTCATGGTTGTTTTTTCCCGATATGACTGTAACGGAACGACGATGACGGTGATACTGATAATGATCATGACGATAATGATGATATTAATATCTTGATCATTATTATAAGTGTAATAACAATAAGATGATATTTATTGTTATTAAAAGTATAATGATAATAATAATACCAATAATGTTAACAATAACAATAATTATAGTGTCATAACTATTACCAGTAGGCCTACTACTACAACTGTTCTCCTCGTACAACGACTACGTGTGATCTACTGCATCCGTTTTTTACGTCTCATAAATACCAGCGCGAGGGCAAGTGACATTTCATAAGGTTCCTCATTCCGCGCTCCTTTGCAACTGCCACTTGCTCTGGCTTGCAGTAATAGGCAGTCTGTACAGTAGATTCCGGTTCTTGGTTATGGTCGTTGCCACGTTGCCTGCGCTTGGATTGCTTAACGGTAGTCTTGATGATGGCAGTGAAAATGATAGCGCTGATAAAGATGATTTTGATAGTAGGCCCTAATAGTCATATTTTTCGGTGCATATTCTATCGCCTCATTCACTTTCTACAGATCGTAGACCTTACTGTCTAGTGGCTTGTAATTATGGGTGTTCCTTTATAAGTTTTTCTTTTATTTCAATTTATATATATTTTTTATCAGTGTATACTCAGTATTTCCGGGGTATGAATCCATCCGGGAATGATAAGGCGTCCCCTGCGATTTCGCGCATGCGCACGCAGCCTACATGACCCAAATATAGAACGTCTGGCGCGGAACTCTCCGGCGCATTCCGTAACGCTATTTTTATTATTTTTTTGTCTATAATGTTATGTTGGCGCGCATCATTATTTTTTGGCCTTTGTAGGCGTGTTCAGGAAGTGACTCGATGGAGGCTGTTTTTTTCCATTTTCTTGAATTTGTTCCTGTAAGAACTACGTACCTGAATATATGGTTCTTTGGCGGATTGTGAAAGGGGAATCTAGTTAGTAACCGATTGAAAAAAAATTAAATATGAAGAAAAAAGTTGTTGGCAAAACACGTTCCAAAAGACCAATAACTTATTTCTTAAATTATTTCAGAGTAAATGTTATAAATGACGTCACACAGCCTTTAGAATATCAATCAAAATGCATTCGCGGAAATGCAGACTGTTCAAACTTTCTTATTTTTCTTTCCAGCTGATCGGCATGAGTGAGTGTCAGACCCGCATCAAGCAGCTGGTGGACGATGCCAAGCAGATGGCCGGCCTGCCCCAGGACACCACCCTCGAGGGCCTGGTGAGTGTGCCGCCGGTTGGGCCTTCTTCGGGGTTCGCTTTTGTTTCATGCGGGATGAGTGTTCTGAATGTGGCGGTGCGCGTCAGGTGAGTGAACACGGCCGGAGAGAGTGAGGGAGCGTGCGGTTTTCTTGTCTCTCGTGTGTGCGAGTGTGAGTACGAGTATGGATATGTATATATATGTATATATATTAGACACACACACACACACACACACACACACACACACACACACACACACACACACACACACACACACACACACACACACACACACACACACACACACACACACACACACACATATATATATGTATGTATGTATGTATGTATATATATATATATATTATAGAATGTGTATATATATATATATATATATATATATATATATATATATATATATATATAATGTGTATATATGCATATATGCATACACATACATATAAACATACATAAACATATACATACACATACACATATACATATACATAAACATAAACACGCACATACATACATACATACTGTATATCTATGTGCGTGTTTATGTATGCATGTATGTATGCATGTAAGTATGTGTGTGTGTTTTTACTGTTATGTCTGCGTGTATGTTTGGACGTTTTTAATGATGGATATGTGATTATGCTTGCATATTTCTGCGTATATCCATTCGTATATTCTGCGTATGTGCATCCGTATGCAGCATATACTTATTTATGCTTCTTTTTGTATTTGTCTGTTATAAATCTTTTTCGTTGTGTTAATATTTTTCCTGCGGTCTGCGCTTTTCCTGGTCGTCCATTTTATGAACTCGGACAGGAAAAAAAGGAAAAATTCTGAGTCCCCGTCATCATAACTTTGGTAAATCGAGTTGAGGGCGACCGATCGAGCTTGCCCGGGGCCTGTTCTCGGACGCTGAGCAACCGCGCCGAGAGGAACCTTGGAGGAAAGCGACGGGCAGGAGGAAGAAGAGTAAAAGTGAGGCTAAAAGAAAATCCCCGAAGACGAGAGGAGAGCGCGAAAGAAAATGAGAATTAAAAAAAAAAAAGAATACAAGTAAATGAAAGAGGAAAGCCAAACAAGGAAGGATAAATGAAGGTGAGGCATAAGGAGATGTCGAACACGGCAAAGAACCAAAGAGGAAGGAGAGCGAAGCCGATCTAGAATAAACGAAGAAGAGGACGGGAACGGAGAGCGAAGACGAGAAAGATGGAAGAAAAAAAAGAAAGAGAAGAAAGAACAGACGAAAAACAAGAGAAAGAGGAGAACGAGAAAGGCGAATGAGTTCGACGAAGAAAAAAAGATAACAGGAACGGTGAAAGAATGCTAGTAGAACGAAGGAGAAAGATGAGA
>NC_091557.1:32519037-32521537 GCF_042767895.1 Penaeus vannamei
CCGGAGGCGAAGGAGCCCCTGGTTACGGCGGCGATCAGGATCGCTCCGGAGCAGGGGGTGCTAAAAATATCCGGGTAAAGACAGGCCGCCCCACGTTGATGAACCTTTGCACATACAATATAAGGACCATGAGAACTGAATCCGACTTACTAGCTTTACTAGAGGAACTCTCTTCCATTAAATGGGATGTAGTAGGACTCTGCGAAGTTAGAAGACTAGGTGAAGAGCAGAAGTTATTAAATGAGGGACACGTGCTCTATTGGAGAGGAAAACCTCTGGGTAGCAAACAGGAATTAGGGGTAGGATTCTTAATACACAAACGCTTAGAAAAGAACATTGTAGAATTCTATAGTGTCAGCGAAAGAGTGGCTTCTGTAACAATAAAACTAAACACTAGGTACAACTTAAAAATTATTCAAGTCTATGCTCCAACCTGCAGCCACAGTGATGAAGAAATAGAGAGCTTCTATGAAGATGTTCACTTAGCCAGCGAGAGAACAAAATCCCATTTCACAATAATTATGGGGGATTTTAATGCCAAAATAGGTAAAAAGACAGAGGGCGAAACCGCAGTAGGGAACCATGGAATAGGCACTAGGAACGAGAGGGGACAAATGCTAGTCGAATTTGCGGAGGCTCGATCACTCAGTATCATGAATACATTCTTCGAAAAAAGACTAGAACGGAAGTGGACATGGAAGTCGCCTTCTGACGTCAAAAACGAAATTGACTTCATAATTTCAAATAGGCGCGATATAATAAAAAATGTAGAGGTTATAAATAAAGTAAATGTAGGCAGCGACCATAGAATGGTGAGAGGCGAAATTAAAATACATCTCAGAAGGGAAAGGAACAAACTAATGAGTAAACCACAGCCAAACTTGGCTAACTTGAGGATCAGAGCAACAGAATTTAGCCTAAACATCCAAAACAGATATTCACTCCTCCGCGACGAAGATCTCAACATCGACCAAATCAATAAACAGTTCAATGACATAATAAAAGAAGCTGCACTTGAAGTAGGCGGAAAGAACGACAATCGAAGCTCCAGCAAGCTCTCGGTAGAAACTAAACAGCTTATGCAAAAACGTAGAGACATGAAAGTATCGTCAAATAGGGACAAGATAGAATTGGTTGAACTAACAAAGACCATAAATAAAAAGAAGAGGGAAGATGTACGGAAATTCAATACTCAAATAATAAATGAAGCAGTGATTTCAGGTACCAGCATGAAAGCAGCTAAAAGAAGACTAGGAATAGGGAGAAATCAAATGTATGCAATTAAGAAACCAGACGGAGAAGTAACACATAACAAGAATGAAATCATCAAAGTAGTGGAAGACTTTTACAGGGATCTATACAACTCAAACGAACAGCCACAAATAGAAGCAAACGCGGTAACTAGCGACGTACCTAATATCACAAAAGAAGAAATAAAAAGAGCACTTAAAGGCATGAAGAGAGGGAAAACACCAGGCGAAGACGGAATTAGTATAGACCTCATATTAGATGCAGGAGACATCGCAACAGTGAAACTAGCCAATCTTTTTAACAAATGTCTTCTCAGCGGAAAAACTCCGAAAGCCTGGAAAAATGCAACAATTATCTTGTTACACAAAAAAGGCGATAAAAAGGATTTAAAAAATTACCGACCCATAAGCCTCCTTTCGGTTACTTACAAACTGTTCACGAAAGTCATTACAGCTCGCATCTCTGACAGTCTGGATTCCAGCCAGCCTAGAGAACAGGCAGGCTTCCGCAGCGGATTCTCAACAACAGATCACATCCACACGCTCACCCAAATAAGAGAAAAAGTAAACGAATATAGGAAACCCCTGTGTATGGCATTCATCGATTATGAAAAGGCATTTGACTCTGTACAAATACCAGCAGTATTAGGTGCTATTCAACAACAGGGAGTTGAGGAGGTATATTGTAATATATTGGAAGATATATACAAAGATGGGACAGCAACCATCAAACTCCACACAGAAACCGATAAAATACCAATTAAAAAAGGCGTTAGACAGGGCGACACCATCTCACCAAAGCTGTTTACAGCCTGCCTCGAGGAAATATTCAAGAGACTAGAATGGGAAGGGAAGGGTATCAAAATAGGAGACGAACACCTAAACAACCTAAGATTTGCAGACGACATTGTTCTCCTTAGTGAATCAGCTGATGAACTGCAGCAATTAATAAACGATCTGAATAGAGAAAGCCTAAAAGTCGGACTTAAGATGAACAAGAAAAAGACTAAGGTTATGTTCAACAGCAGAGTCCCACTCAAACAAATACATGTACAAGGCGAAGCACTAGAGGTAGTAGACAGGTATATATACCTAGGACAACTCGTGCAGACAGGCACATCAAGTGAACAGGAAATAAAGCGACGAATCAGTCTAGGCTGGAGTGCCTTCGGCAGGCACAGTAGCACACTAAGAGGTTCCTTGCCATTGTGCTTAAAAAGAAAAGTCTTTAATCAATGCGTCCTCCCAGT
>NC_091557.1:32531537-32534037 GCF_042767895.1 Penaeus vannamei
TTTCTTCCTTTCCTTATTCAACTTGTGTTTGAATAAGAAATTTTGTGTTGCAGGGTCTCTGCCTGAGTGGCTGTGAGGATGAGGAAGGCAACCGTGACATGGCAGCTGCACTCATGAAGCGTTACCCGGACCTTGCCCGCCACGTCATTGTTTCTTCTGACACCAAGGGTTCCATCGCAACCGCTTGTCAGAATGGTAAGGTCTTTGCCAATGTTGGAAGTTATGTGAATTAGTTTGGAGTAGTTATTGTAAAGGTATTGGGCCCTAGAAATACTAAAAAATATAATCTAGAGCATCCAAGAATAAAGGAAACATTAATAAGTAACATATTTCTCCCTCTTCCCTAGGTGGTATTGTCCTTATTAGTGGCACCGGAAGCAATGCACTTCTCCTAAACCCAGATGGCAAGACTTATCGCTGTGGAGGCTGGGGTCATCTCCTTGGTGATGAAGGAGGAGGTTAGGGTTACTCCATATCATATGATGAATTGTGATAAATTGTGTGTTTCTTAAGGACCGCATTCATTGTCAGTAATGGAGGTAAAGCATGCCTTGATGATATTATTAGATTGTAAACTAGAGATCATGAGTATGGAATCATATTCTGAAAATTTCTCTTGTTATGTACATTGATTTTAGTAAACAAAGTGTGGGGGAAAAGAAATTATCACAATTTATTAGAAAGTTATTTTTGATAAAATCACTATAGTAGTAAAACATAAATTGCTGTCTAATATGGATATGAATATTGAAATTTAAGTTTGTGTGAATCAAATTTTGCAATAAGAAAAAAATTAATTGATAAAAAAATTGAGTTACCAGTCCTTGTTTTGATTTTTCTATATGAAGGGAAAGAGTGCATGTTCATAATTTAAAAAGAGAAGAAAAAAAACATGTGCCAAAGCTCAGTAAGGAAAGACTTGGGTGGAAATCATGCATATCTTATAAAGTCTTGTTTCCACAGCTTACTGGATTGCTGCTAGAGCTGTCAAGTTGTTGTTTGATGAGGACGACAACCTAATTGATCCACCATTTAACACCGCCCAGCTACGAGACATTGTATACACTCACTTTGAACTAAAAGACAGGTATGCAGGGTATATGTTATGGTAAAGATTCTAAGATCCAAAGATTTAGTTTAATATCTTGTTCTATTAAGAAACAACTGCTTAAGCTTTTAGATAAGGTCAGATGATCTAATTGCTTGTGAATAGCAGTTTAAGTATTTTTTCACTTCTTTTCATGAATGCCAGTGTGGTATGATGAGTGTCAGGTGACCTTTATTATAGTTTTGGTGGATGTAAAGTTAGTTTTGTTGTATATGATAATTTAACTATGGATTTCTTCAGGTTTTATCTATAATATCTTCTTACAGTGGCAACCTTAGGGGAAAGACAGTTTAAACATCTTTCCTTTTCTAAATTTTCTCAAGGTGAAGAAAAAACTTTTTTTGATAAGTATTTGCTTACCTGGAATAAAGATGTTCTTTGAAAATTGTAAGATAATCCCAATAGCTACAACCCCTAAGGCCACCACTAACTTTTCTTTATTTTCTCTTTTTTCAATAGTTATCTTTGGTCTTGACCATAGATGTGATCTAATGTCTATCTAATATTCACTGATGACTTGAGGACAGTGATCTGACCTTTTAAAAAATGTGGAGTCATCATTTATCACAGGTAGTCTTGTTGAGGATACCTTTGGTATTGAGATCGTTTATTGAAAGTGGATGCTTTGGTAAATTTGAAAAGTTTATATTCATAGTCAAACTCTCAGAGTGTTTCATGATACATTGTGCATAAACTGATACGCAGGGACACAAGAAATAATTAGTTATATAAATATTTCATTTTTGATAAGGAGTTGCATGATTTGGGATCCAGCTAAAAGCAACTGGACACACCTTAAATTAATCCATCTATGATGGGTACTTTCAAGTGAAAAGCACCCTAATTTCCAGGAGCTAGCTATAGAAGTGAGTGCCTGCTGCCAAGGGATCTGCCCATGAGGCATAAGCAGCAGGCAACCCACAAGTGTCTTGCATACGAGACGCTGGCTACAGCCCACTTTCTGGCCATCTCATGAGTGAGAAGCCTGTCATTGTTGAGTTAAGATCAGTGCTATAGGTATACAGGTGGACAAATTACATTCTGCAAAGACAAATGACTTTGTTAAACACAAGGCCAATTCTACATTCTCTTCTCTTTTTTGGTAGACTGTCCAAAGATTTTATTTTTTATTCTCTAATTCAACCAATTTCTTTAGAGGTAGCCTCTACTCAGCCCCCTTCTCGCACTGTACCTCTCACTACAAACCAGGCAGGCCAATGCTTGGTCAGGCCACAAATAAGGATTTTGCTACCCACTTGCGTAAGCAAACAGCATATGAGGAACGCATCCATATAGACAGGTTGGGTCCTTTAGTTTATTATCATTGCATGTGGGCAACTTCTTTCTTTGGATAAATGGTGCTTTGACAGTTGTGATGCTTCTAAGTTATTT